>NC_081351.1:68123774-68131794 GCF_029784015.1 Lycium ferocissimum
TAAAAGTGTAATATAAGCTAATAAAGCTCGAAAAAGTGAATAACCTTGGAAATCGTACTACCTATCCCTGCAAGTGTAATATAAGCTAATAAAGCTCGAAAAAAGGTCAACAAGGTCAAATGTACCGTAATGGCCGAACGGGTCGTTAAATTATCATAAAGTATACAAAACAATAATTGTTGTCTCCAAAAGCATCAGATTGTCTTCAAAAGCTTCAGTTTTTTTACGCAAACACCCATGTTTCTTTCTCATCATGTTAACTTCCCAATTTAAAATAGAATATAAAAAATAAATTATTTTGAAATTCAAAAACAATAATTAAAAGGAAAAATATCTAAAATACACCCCAACCTTTGCCCGGATTTGCTTTAATCTTTACGGTGGTCCTATTACCCCCTGAATATATTTTTAAAGCATTTATCTGGAAAAATCAAACAAAAATCTAACGCGAAACAAGCTAAGACTCGATTATGAAAGAATACAGTGATTCACAAGATCAAATTCCAAGAGACTCAACTGCTTTCTCCATGAAAAAAAATTAGAATGGACGAGAGAATTCTAATTTTTTGTTTTCTTCGAAGAGTGATATGACCTGAAAATGACTGGACTCCTTTGTTTTTTTGGCATTTTGTTCGTCACGTGTTTGAATTGTTATCCAGCTCACTTGATGAATGCCAAAGAAATTCCTTAAAAATATATCCGGGGGATAATAAGAACCCCCCCCCCCCGATAAAGGTTAGGTGTGTTACGGAAATTCGGGCAAAGGTTGGGGTGTATTTTAGACATTTTCCCTAATTAAAAGGAACTAATTATTAACTAATAAACAATTTTTCCTAAAATGTCCACTTGTCACAATCCTACGATGCCACTTGTCACATTCCTACGATGCCATGTCACAATCCTCAACAAACAATCTTATTTTTAATAATGTGTAGAAGATAGATATAGATTGTAACGTGTATTTTGAGTCCTCCATTATTTAACACAATAACGAAAATACAATTAGAGTTTTTCATTTTATAATTGGAGAAAAAGTCAAACAAAAGGAGAAAAAGATAAATAGGAATGTTAGCATAGAGAGGTGTCACATCATCTTGTCTATGCCTGACTTTAATATATGTATAGACATTTGTACAGTTTTTACTCTTTAATAAATTCCCACCAGATTTGGTGGTTTTATCCAAAAAATAAAATAAGATATATGTATGGATTCGAAAACTCAATTGTTCGTCGTACAGTATCAATATGTCATCATTCATACAATGGAAGAGATTTAATGAGTGCTAACATATTCCTAAATAGAAGGAGAAAAGTAATAAAGACCGATGAAAAACATATAAGAAAAGTAAACAATTGAACACTTACTAGATTGAGAAAGTTAAAATGTCTGGTCTTAACTCCTTACAAGCTTCTGTCTATTTACTATAAATACTAATTTTTATTTTCTTATCTAATAGTCCATTCTAACTAAATATTTTTTATAAGTAAAAAAGAGTTAAATTTCAATTTAAATTTTTATTAACATTTTGCCTTAGTTTCTTCTCGTTATAGAGAAGATAAATTACACAGAAAACAACTTTTCTAAGTTTTAGATAGATCAAATTGTAAGTGTGAGTTTTTTCACTCTAGCTTTGTATTTATGAGTTTAGGCTCTGTCCCCTCATTGTATCCTTTTAATCTATCAAGTAATAAACCCCCATTGTGGGAACCTTTAATTAAAAAGCAAGAAAATTTATTTTTTTACTAATTTTAGAACTCCATTAAATGCTTTTAAAATTATTGGATTAAGCTTTGATAAGTTTTGCCTATTGTAATAGATATATTTAGTTATATTTGTAAAAAAGAGTACTTTCATTATCTATTATTCTAAATTTTTTATAAAGTTATTCGAAACTCAATTATTTTAAGTAATTACGTTCAATTAAAACGCTCATGCTAGTTGTATTTGTTCGTTTTCAATTGTTGTGGTATGCTAACATTTAAATCAGATTCAAAATTCAAACTTTCAAAGTGATCTTAATGTTATCCTACGCAGTTGTCTTTCTTTGTTTCAAGGAAAATGTATTTGCAAGGAGAAAACTGGGTAATGGTGATATCGTATTTTAATTTTTTCCTGTTTAGACCTTTCAAATTGTTAATATATATATATATATATATATTTTAGTTGTTCATTTGATCAAATAGTAAATAGGGAGTAAAGTCCATAATAATACAGTTCCACAACAAATAAAGAGCACAATTTTGATATTTGTATAAAAGTTGGGAGTTAATAAGATTTTAAGAAAGTTTGTAACAACTTTTAGGAAACCCTAATCCTTTTCCTCGCCTATATAATGATGCTTTTACCGGTTCTTCTCATTCTCAACTCAACCCTTACTACGAGTTTGAGATGAAGGGACTTCACAGCAATGAAGAAATAGATGACGATGATGATGCTGAAACCAGTTTCCAGCATGAATTCTTTTCATGGATTCTTCAGATCAATGAGTCACCATGTTTGTAAGTTTTTCTATTCACTTTATTTTCTTTATTTGAAGATGTAATGTGCATTATTTTTTGGTGCTTGAATGAACTATCTCATGAAAATACTCCAGTTCTTCTCTTCATGATTTCTTTTTTTCAGTTGATAATGTTCTATTCATTTGTGATTTGATTCTTAATCATTTATAAATTTAAGATATCAAAAAGAACAAATATAAACACTCTGGTCTAGATTTGAATTGTAGTATTGGATTCAATATATGTTAGTTTTATGTTGAAATGAAATAAAACATTTTTAAACTGATTATTTTCTAGATCCAAAAGTTTCTTTTTATTAATCTAGAATAAATGGTCAATTCAACATTAAATGAAGGGAATGAGTTTTAGTTACCCCAAGCTGACTGTAAGGAGTGGTTCATAAATCTTAGTACCATCAATTTTAAGCACTACAATATTTGGTAAAATATTTATTTGTATCCCTATCCTATGCAGTTGTAAACTTCAAACAACTATATTAGAATTACTAGAAGCTAGTTGAAAATACTTGTGATTTAATTATTTTTTTCCACAAAATACTTGTGCTAGCTCGAACAAAATTACTCGTCGGTCAATGCTTAATAAACTGGTCTGAAATTATACATTTATACATAGCATCAGCATCAGCACCAGTATCAGTCTTCAACTCTCACTTACTTCACTCAACAAGCCATTCGAGGTCTCTTCATTCACGGAGGTGGCAAATGGGCGGGTTAGACTGAATTTGAGCGAGTCGAGATTGTACTGATTTAAAGTTACTTTGGCTAAAATGGAGTAAAAAGCGGGTCAAAACCCACGGCCAATTCTTACTAACTTTTAAATGCTTTATTTTTTCTTGTATAATTTTTTAGTACCTAATAAAATTATTATTTTTCTTTATTATTACTATATATAATATGTCAAATAAAAAAGATATTTTTGAACATATTTTGATAAGATTTTCCATGGATCAAGTTGGGCAAGATATCAAAATTAATGAAATCTTAATGGGCTGAGCTAATAAATGGTTTAATTTGGTCAATAACCAGCCCAAACTATATAGTGGGTCGGGTGCGTTATAGTTTCATGAGCTAATTTTGCCACCTTTATAAAATTCTATAGTGATAGAAGGGATTTTGGGTCTTATTTGTGTTTTGTGTTAGCCTATGTGAAGAGCACATTAGGAGACATTTTGTTTAATCTGGAGGACAATGTAGTGTCAGTAGTGATTGAGTATTAATCCAGCTTGTGGAACCTTGCGATGATCTGATACCGGAGAAGAAAGCAGAGGAAGGATCATCAGGTCCAAACGATAATGATCCACGATCTCTACTGATTGATGATAGTGTCGATGACTTGAACAAGGAGCATGAGAATAAAGGGTTCAAGTTTTGGTGTGAGACATGCAAGATAGAGACCTTCTTCCAAAAGGTGATAGAGACACATAGGACAGGAAAGAAGCATGCTTGGCACCTTCAGCAACATATTGGTGGGGGGATAAGCAGTGTTAATAACGAATGACGAGTGAGATTATTAATATTCCTCTTCGTGATTATCAATTTGTGTTGAAGCTGCATAGGAATGAGATTCAAAAAATCTCACACTGAAACAAAGACGGCTCAACCACTTTTTTGGCATAAGGCCAAACTCTAATGAGGGGTCTTAACTTAAAAAGTGTGTGTGTATATATGTTCACTTTTTGTTTATAATTTTTTTTTATTATATAAAATCTGTTCTTCTAGCATTTGGAGATGCAAAGTATTAATAATTTTTTTATAGTGAATATCTTCTAATAATTATTTTATGGAGGGTTCGCTTTTGAGATTTAAGGTTTCAATTCTTCTTCTTTTTTGGAGTTTTGAGTAACGGGATTCATGTTTTCTATTTGACATATCTAAAATTCTAACAAATTATTAACTATTATGGAAGAGCAGTCGACTTTGGATCGACATGGCTGCTTCTTTGTCATTAAATTAGAAACGGTAGGCAATTTGGTCCTTTCATCTATTATACAACCCTTTTCCATCCAATTAACTTTGCCTACTCAAGTTTTTCTTGCACGTGGACCCCACGTCCGCTGCTCCTACCAAAACCATTTTTCACCTCTCCATATTTTGAAACCGTACATAATGCAATTCTCTCTACCATTATACATGAACCATGTCGTTAATTTTTTAGACCGTGTAAATTAAGTAAAAAAAATTCTATTAGTAAATTTTATTTGTCAAAAGTACCGAAGATGGCATTATTCCTTTTCCGTTTTGGTAATATTAGATTTTATGAACTTAAAAATACGTTAACATAGAATTAACTAAAACATTGTATAAATTAATTATTTTTTTCCTCTATTAATGAATTCTTTCATTTGTCAAAAGTACCAAAAATGGCCAGATTCCTTTTCCTTTTCTGTAGTATTCAATTTTACGAACTTAAAAATACTTTAAAATATAATTAACTACTAATCTCAAAAATACTCGAAAAAAAATTGTCTTACACACAATCCATGTTACGCCTCTCGTTTTCATTGTAAGAAAGTCCATGGATTCCTAGTGGTTGATACCCTTAGTTTGGAGATCCGTACCCGTGTTTTTGAGATGTTAAGTGCCTTACCTCGCGTATAGTGAAGTACCAGTATATGTTCCTTGCAATACGATAGGACTAGAAGTTAAACGAATCAAATCGACGCGAGTTGGAGCGACTCAGGAAAACCTGTAGAAACCAGTCTTCTTTGACGGGCCGTCGACACGTCGACGAGCCGTCGTTGTACGCCGTCGATGTACGGCAGCCCCTGAACTTTCAGGTGGAGATCGACGAAGCACGTCAACGGGCCGTCGACACGTCGATGAGCCGTCGACCCTCCCGTCAACCCGCATCGCTGGAAATTTCTTGTTCCATCTATATATATGAAGCCTCATGTTTTATTTCCTCATTTTTCACTTCCCCAATCAGATAAAACCCTAAGATATTTCCTCTCAACATCTTCCTCTATGTGGGTGAAGTTTTAGCGAATCAGGGCCCGAAGTGAGCAGGAGGCTTGTGAAGGGAAAGTTGTTCCTAGGGTTTTGTTGAAGTTGTTGAGCTTAAGAGTTGGAGTTGAAGTTTGATGGTTGGAGTTTCCTTTCCTTTAAGGTATGTATGTCATTCTTATCTTTGTTATTGAGTTGATTACCAAGAGTTTTAGTAATTTTAAAGTGAAGAAAGCATAGTTGTGGAAGTGGTAAGTTAATTTACTTAAGTTGAGGCTAGGGGCTGTTTTGGGAGATGTTTTGGGATGGAATTGATTATATTTTGATATGTAGGTATTGGTATTATTGTTGTTGATAGGTTGAATTGGAAAGTGAGGGATTGTTAAGTTTACAAAGGAGCTGATGTCCGAATTTCGTTAAGTTATAGACTAATTTAAAGGATTGGAGTATGAGCGTACTAGACTAATAGTTGGCATACTTGGTCTTGTGTGTAGATTCATCAAGCCGGGGACATAAGCATAGTTATCTTGAGAAGCGGATAAGGTATGTTAAATTTATTCAACGGCATGATCCTTATCATATGAACAAAAGTAAACGGCGAAGTTCAAAGACTACACTCCTAGATGGTATAGGATTCATTATATTATTGACCTCATGTATTTCATATCTACAGCTTTCAGAGTATTCTTCATGCATTTATATATATGTATAGCTATTTTCTCACAGCGCGCCGCGCTATAGTTGGTCGGGCAGGCACGTAGATATGCACACCACTACAGTGGGCAGCTTATGAGATTACCCTAGACGCGGGATGACATGAGATATGGATCGGGCTATACGTTCCACCGACATCGACGGATATTATATATATATATATATATATATATATATATATATATATATATATATATATGATTTTAAAAAAGAGCATGCATATTATCCGCGGTGAGCGCTTTCGATATAAGTTTAACTTTCATGTTTCAGATTTCTTTCATGATTCTTATGTACATGGTGTTCTTATGCCTCACATACTCGATACATTATCCTTACTGACTCCCCTATTGCTCGGGGGGGCTGTGTTCATGCCTGTAGGTTCAGACAGACGGACAGGCAGTTCAGATAGACGGATAGGCGGTCCAGCTCAGTAGGACTTCCACTCAGCGGTAGTCAGTGCGCTTCACTTGGTTAGGAGCTACAGTTCACTTTCTTTTGGTATGCTATTGTTGATATGTGCATATATGGGTATGACGGGGCCCTATACCATCCTTTCTACAGCTTTGTACTCTATTAGAGGTCTATAGACAGTTGTATGTAGTTGGGATGTGTATAGCCTTGTCGGCTCTTATTCTTTTGTTGTACAGTATATGTGGCAGCCTAGTCAGCTTGCATTATTATTTTCGTGTATATATATATATATATATATATATATTATACGGGTGGTTGTGAGTTCTGATGCTTAGTTCATGATATTGTTTTGCAAGAATCGATATATTTATGTTATAAGTCTTATATGAACCACTTTTGTTATTTAGTGTGATCCCGGTACGGGTATAAGGGTGTACGGTCGGTAGAGGTCGAGGCACTCGTCACGACTCGTCGGTTTGGGTCGTGAGAAGTGGTATCGAAGGAGTTACTATCCTAGGGTTGTCTCGGCTTGTGTCTAGTAGGGAGTCTTGTTTATGGGCTGTGTTGTGCACTGCAACATAGACGGAGGCTACGGGACATTTAGGATGTTGTCATTCTTTTCTCTTAGATCGTGCGATAGATCCATGTGTTAAGAGTTCACCTTCTAATAATTTGTTACGATTTCGGTGATGCCTCGAAAGAAAGCTACAGCCGCCAAGAAGGGAAAGGGCGTGATAGGTGGGCCTACTAGTCGTACTCAGCGGACTATCAGGGCTCGAGGCGAGTCTCAGAGTGAGGCCCCGTCTCAGACTTCGCATACCCCGCCTCGGCGCACACCGCGGTGCCTCGGTCCCTCGGCCCGGATGCATCGGGTTAGGATATGCGGGATGCTATACAGTTGTTAACTAGATTGGTAGCCGCTCAGGCCCAGCGTCAGGGAGTTGGTGTTGATCAGGCGGACCGAGCTAGTAGTGTGAGGGTTAAGAATTTTTTTAGTTTAGATCCCCCAGAGTTCTCCGTGTTAAAGCAGAATATGGACCCCCAGGAGTTTATTGATAGCATGCTGTCACGACCCATTTTAGCCTAGGTCATGCAAGCACCTACCATTTCCACCTCGATAGGCGAACCCTTAACTCAACGCTCATAATCAATAAATATAATAAAATAGCGGAAGAAGTAAATGACGTAAGTCTCACGATATAATATAATATAGATAAGTGCAGTAAATGAATCCTTTAGTATCTGATGCAGGTGTTACAAGAGCATCTAAATCAGAATAACTGCGGTACGAATAATAATACATAAAATGTCTCAAATCATGTCTTGAAAGAAAAGTAAGACATAAAAAAAGAAAGTCTTCGGGGTCGGGCGATCCCCCGGGAAATCAAAGTAAAATTTTAATCTAAAAGTCAAAAAATAATCCACGATTTACT
>NC_081351.1:68131894-68140104 GCF_029784015.1 Lycium ferocissimum
GAAAAGCGCGGTTTTTAAAAGGGCTTGGCCCAAGCTAATTGCGGCAGCTCTTTAAAATGTTCGCTCATTGAAATTATCCCTTCTCTATTTAATTCTTTTATGCATTTAATTTGCCTTGTATGACTAACATTTTACTTTGTACTCATTTTCTTAGCCCTTAGATAAATTCTAGTAAATTTAGCGAGGTTAGCTTTAGTAAAGGGTAGTTAGTTTAAGAAAGACTAAAATTAATTCCATAAGTTTTACTCTCTTCCTTTCATGTTAAAAATGTCTAATATTTATTTTTTAGAATAATTAATTTGCAAAATGACATGACTTTATATTTTAAGCAAAAGGAATCATATCTTGTCCTTACTATCATATACATTTCAAAATGTCAGTAACACACCAATATAAACTCAAGCATATTTTATGGATAACTTTTGAAGTCTTGAGTCAATCACGCATATTTTTTAAAGTATAGTTAATAAAAGGGATAAACAAAATTCATTAGCTATTTTGATATTTTGTTTATACTCCTAAATTGCAAAAATCAATTAATATCTCATCATTGGGGTTCTTTCAAATATTTATTAAAATACTACATAAACTTGTATTTTCTTCTACTTATATGCAAATTATTATATTTTGCAAATCTTGTTTTAGCATTATTATACTTCCTTTGAAGCAATAGCAGCATTTATAAGTTTTACTTTAAACAGCATTTAAAATCTGCTTTTATGCAAGTTACTATATTTTTACGAGCATTATCTTAAATAGCATCATTAATCTCTCATTTAAAATCTAAGCAGCTTTTATAAGTCTTATTTTAGAATAGCATTCAAACTCATCTTTTATGCAAATTATTATTTTTCTATAAATTTTATTTTGCACAATACCATCACATTTTTCTTTAGAATCTTAGCAATATTTTTAGCCGTGTTCTTAAAATTCAAACACTGCATTCGCATCTTTAGCCTTAATTAATTAACCTAAGTTTGGTCGGATTACCGTAAGTTAACGGATTCTAAAGGATGCCTAACCCCTTCCCTTTAGGATAATATAGAACCCTTACCTAGAATCTGGCTGGTTAAACGAGACTATTAACGGAGAGTTTAGTTAGTTTTACCTTAGTTAATAATTGGTGCTACTAATTCACCTTAAAATCAATTAGGTGGCGACTCCTTAAAACAAGCAATATAGGAATCTCCAATACGTTGTACTCTGAATTAACCCGGTTAAAATGGGGTATGACAGCTTGGTGAGTTTTGTTTATCCCTTTTATTAACTATACTTTAAAAATATGCGTAATTGACTCAAAACTTAAAAAAAGTTAATTCACAAAATATGCTTGAATTTATATTTGTGTGTTAGTGACATTTTGAAATGTATATGATAGTAAGGTTAAAATATGATTCCCTTTACTTAAAATACAAAGTCATGCCATTTTGCAAATCAATTATTCTAAAATAAATATTAGACATTTTAACATGAAAGGAAGAGAGTAAAACTTATGGAATTAATTTTAATCTTCCTTAAACTAACTACCCTTTACTAAAGCTAACCCACTAAATTTACTAGAATTTATCTAAGCTAAGAAAATGAGAACAAAGTAAAATGTTAGTCATACAAGGCAAATTAAATGCAAAAATAAAAATAGAGGAAGGGATAATTTAAATGGGCAGCCCCATTTTAAAAAACTGTTTCTTGCAATTAGGCTTGGGCTCGAGCCATTTTAAAGTTCTTTGCGGTACGTTTCTTCTTTGTTGGGCCTTCGGCCCAACACCGGCTTTATAAGCTAACTGCTAACAGGGATTGTCTTTCTTTGTATATGGGCTTGCCCCGGGATCATTTTATGTAGGCGATGGGGGTGACTCGACAAGATGGCGTTGGACTTGCGGCCAACTCACGAATGCGGAGAAGAACGAGTCCCTCGGACTCGTATGCGGTGATCATCATGCATAAAACGAAAGATAAGGATTAGAATAAAGAACTCTTATTTTTAACGGAATAAGTAAAATAAGCATCATATCCTTTTTCAAAAAAAGGAAATATTTCTAACAAGATTTGGTGTTTCTGCTGATTCCAAAACGAGAGGAGGAGTGATAGGCATATATATATGGCACAATATCTTGACCTTAAAAAAACAAATCACGCAATTCCCAAATTTTTAACAAGTTAGGTTCCACCTTGAGTGTAATTTTGTGCAAATTATAATACGGCGAACGGACCAATGACTGGAAGCTTTCCCGCCAACTACCACACTAGGCAAATAAACTAGCCTGACTAAACACAGTTCATACCAGCTACAATATTAAGCAAAACAAACTACCTAACTAAGTACATAACAAAACAACAGGGAAGTGCATAGAAACCCAAGGAAACCAAAATAAATAAGAGGATGGACTGGGGATGACGACTTGATTAAAGGAGGAATGATATATACTCGGTATGTATTGGACAACAATCGACTTATTCGAAACAAGAAGGATAAAAGGTTAAGAACACATTAAAACATAATAAACATCAACTTCTAAACTTTGTCATAGCATTACATCCACCATAATAATAGGTCGAACCAATATTGGGATAATAATCTAAACGGACTAACACATACTTTTCGGATTCAGAATTAACATATCGGGACCATTTACTTTAGATTATTCAACTAACACAAGATACATGCTTAACATGGACGGATCACACAAAAATAATGGATATGTTTAAACTAACAGACTTGCTATTTTAAAATATTGGTGGATGGAAGAAATTTGTTTGGCTTCTAAATTTAAATAAGAGACCATTTTAAATTAATCATATCTTGAGTGCGCTAAAATATCCCCAAATATAAAATATGTATTTATTAGTATTTAGATGAAAATAAAATGATGCCGTAATTGCCGTGCGATAATATATTTGAAATTCAACAGTAAGTAAATGCTATTATTAAATTATGCGAAGATAAATGCGATGCGTGTGCATAAGGCGATAAAAATCTTGAAACGATAAAAAATACGACTTATAATAATACTGGAATAATAATAATAACAAAATAATAATAATAATAATAATAATAATAATAATAATAATAATAATAATAATGGTAGTAGTACAGTTGTAAAAGATAATGACGGGATAATGAAATCGGTATTAATAAAAGCTAATAATTATAGTAAAAAAATATAAATAATTTTGTTTTAAAATTATGCCAAAATATTAAATAAAAATGGGTATTTTGGGAGGAAAGGTGGGACAAAATCGGGTGTCAACAGCTTGTCCCTCTTTGCCCAGGTAATGATGAAAGAATTTCGGGAGGCAAAGACGTTGACTCAGTGATAGCCTATTTTGTCACATTTGGAAGGACTTTGGAGGACTAAGGGTAAAAGAAAATTTTAAGAAATTACGGCTGAAGGACTTTGGAGGACTAAGGGTAAAGAAACTTTCTCTTCTCTCTCTTCTCTCTCCTCTACCCTCAACGGTAACATCTCACCTCTCCCCCCACCCACACCTTACCACGTCGGCGACCGGCCGGCTTCGTCGACCGGGTAACTCGTGTCAGGTAACGCCGGTCTTTCCCGGCAGATTTACTTTTTTCTCCTCCCCTTTTCTTCATCTCCTAATTCTTCTTCTCTTCTCCTTTTTTCCCCTTTTCTCTCCTTTTTTCCCTATTCTTGGCGGTATGTAAACATATCGCGCAGTATAGGAGAATTTTCGGCACCATTTGACCCCTCTTTTCCCTTTTGTTTTCTTTTTTTCCTTTCTCTTTTCCATCTCCTTTTTTTTCCTCTTCTCTTTCCCCCCTCTTATAATAACCTTATTTAGGTATTTGGGAACGAATTTCAACGTCGGCATTAACTCCGGCCGTAGGCTTGATGTTTTCCGGCGGCGACCGAGGTTTAGTTCAAGCGGAGTTGGTACCTCACGGCTTGCTATATCCATTATTTGTCCACACATTTGTAGTAAAATTTTGCTAACTTTAGACTTTTGAATTTATTAGTTAATACTCTTACTTGTGGCTTGGCTTAGTGATGGTAGACTAGGGTCATGTTCTCGTTTGGGGACGGGGGCGAGGTTAGGAGGGGGTAAGTGGGTTGAAGGAGCGTCTAGGTTGATAGTAGGTTCTTGGAATATTGGGACGTTAACGGGGAAGTCCATAGAGCTAGTTAAGATTCTTAAGAGAGGATTAATATAGCTTGTATCGAGAGACCAAATGGGTAGGTACTAAAGCTAAGGAGGTAGACGGGTATATTTGTGGTTCTGCGAGTAGGTCGAAGTATAGAAATGGGGTGGGCATTTTAGTGGATAGCGAATTAAGGGATCAGGTGGTAGAGGTTAGGAGGGCCACTGATAGGATGATGTCGATTAAGGTGGTCGTTGAAGGATTCACTTTGAACATTATTAGTGCATATGCGCCGCAAGCGGGCTTAGGCGAGGAGGAGAAGGGCGTTTTGGGAGGATTTGGACGAGTTAGTGGGAGGCATACGCCTCTTGAAGCTATTCGTGGGGAGGTGATTTCAATGGACACATCGGGCCTATTTCGGAAGGTTATGATGATGTGCATGGAGGCTTTGGCTTCGGGGACGAAATGGAGGAGGAGTCTCACTTTTGGATTTTGCGAGAGCACTTTGGGTTGGTGATAGCCAATTCAAATTTCCCAAAGAAGGAGGAACACTTGGTAACCTTCCGTAGTTCGGTGGCCAAAACTCAGATAGACTTTTTACTCCTTCGGAAGGATGATAAAGGTCTGTGCAAAGATTGTAAGGTCATTCCGAGCGACTATCTTACAACCCGCCATAAGCTCTTGGTGATGGATTTAGGGATCGAGAGGACGAGGAAGAAGAGGGTCGTGGATGACCGGCCTAGGATCGGTGGGGTAGTTTGACCATGACTAGTGCCTTTGGAGATGGGAGAGAAATTGAAGGATATGGGGGCACGGGATAGTAGTGGGGATGCGACCGATATGTGGGATAAGACGGCTAGTTGCATTAGGGTGGTAAGCCAAGAGAAGTGTTGGGGGTCTCGACAGGTAGACGTGGCCAGCATAAAGGAGACTGGTGGTGGAATGGAGAAGTTCAAGGGAAAGTGGAAGCAAAGAAGGTGGCGTATGCGAAGTTGATAGAAAGCAAGGATGAGGTGGAGAAGTGGACAAACACGGAGCTTTATAAGATGGCGAGGAAGGAGGCGAAGTTGGCGGTTTCGACGGCAAAAGCGGCAGCTTTTGAACGCATGTATCTTTGAACTAGAAGAGCAAGGAGGGGACCGAAATTATTCGGAGCTAGCCAAGGCGAGGAGAAAAGCACGTGATGTGGATCAAGCAAAGTGCATCAAGGACGAGCATGGCAAAGTATTGGTAGAGGAGACTCTCATTAGACGGAGATGGCAGTCATACTTCTACAAACTCTTGAATGAAGAAGGGGACAGAGACATTGTGTTGGGAGATTTAGAACATACAGGAAGGCGGCGTAATTTTGGGTATTGCGGGGAGTATTAAGGTTGAGGAGGTTAGGTCCTGTTCGTAGGATGCGCAGGGGAAGAGCGATCGGACCTGACGGGATTCCTGGGGAATTTTGGAAGAGCGCGGGGCCGGCAGGTTTGGAGTGGCTGACTAGGTTGTTTAATGTCATCTTTAAGACGGCATTGATGCCCGAAGAATGGAGGGCGAGTGAAATGATCCCTCTGTACAGAATAAGGGAGATATCACGAGTTGTAACAACTATAGAGGTATCAAAGTAAGCCAGCCATACTATGAAACTATGGGAAAGGGTGGTGGAGATGAGGGTGAGGAGAGGTGTGTCTATTTCAGAGAACCAGTTCGGATTTATGCCGGGACGCTCAACTACCGAAGCCATCCATCTTGTGAGAAGATTGGTGGAGCAGTATAGGGAGAGGAAGAGAGACTTACACATGGTATTCATCGACCTAGAAAAGGCTTATGATAAAGTTCCAAGAGAGATCCTATGGAAATGCTTGGAGGCTCGAAGTGTACATGTGGCGTACATTAGGGTGATCAAGGACATGTGGGGCACGAAAACCAAAGTAAGGACGGTAGGAGGAGACTCGGACCACTTTCCGGTTGATGGGGTTGCATCAAGGATCGGCTCTTAGTCCGTTTCTATTGCCTTAGTGATGGATGGATTGACACGGCAAATTCAAGGTGAGGTGCCATGGTGTATGCTTTTCGCGGACGATATAGTCTTGATTGACGAGACTCGTAGCGGAGTTAACGCTAAGGTTGGAGGATTGGAGACATACTTTGGAGACTAAAGGGTTTGGGCGAGTAGGACCAAGACAGAGTACTTGGAGTGTAAGTTCAGTGAAGCACCTCAGGAGGCTGGCGTGGAAGTGAGGCTTGGTACCCAGGTCATCCAGAAGAAAAATAGTTTTAAGTACCTTGGGTCTATTGTGCAAGGCAGCGGGGAGATTGACGAGGATGTCACACATCGTATTGGGGCTGGGTGGATGAAATGGAGGCTTGCTTCCGGAGTGCTATGTGACAAGAAGGTGCCACCAAAACTTGGGCAAGTTCTACAAAGCGGTGGTTAGACTAGAGCTGTGTTGTATGGGGGCGGAGTCTTTGGCGAGTTAAGATCTCTCACGTTCAAAAGATGAAAGTAGCCGAGAGATGAGAATGTTGAGATGGATGTGTGGCCACACCGGGAGCGACGAGGATTAGGAATGAGGATATTCGGGATAAGGTGGGGGTGGCCTCGGTGGAAGACAAGTTGCGAGAAGCGAGATTGAGATGGTTTGGGCATGTGAAGAGGAGACACGAGATGCCCCGGTGCCGGAGAGGTGTGAGAGGTTGGCCATGGATGGTTTCGGACGAGGTAGGGGTAGGCCGAAGAAAGTATTGGGGGAGGTAATTAGACACGACATGGCACAATTCTGACTTACCGAGGACATGACCTTAGATAGGAGGGTTTGGAGGACCCAATTAGGGTAGAAGGCTAGTAGATAGTCCGTTACCCCGTTCTTATTAATGTCAACGATATCGCAATATAATTTCTTATGCTCCAATTTATGCTATTATCTACTATTTCTGTGCTTTCATTACCCTTTTGTGCCGATTGCATTATTTTATTTTATATTATTGCTTTGACATGTAACTTTGAATTTCTTAGCATTATCTGACTTGTTTATGCTTTTATGCTTTTCTTGAGCCGAGGGGTCTTTCGGAAACGACCGTCCTACCTTGGTAGGAGTAAGGTCTGCGTACACTCTACCCTCCCCAGACCCTACGATGTGGGATTATCTTTGGGTTGTTGTTGTTGTTGTTGTATAATTTTTAGTAAATGGACATACATTTTTTTTATCATTGTGATAAAACGTCAATCTTATTTTACATTTTTATTTGTATTTGTTTATTTTATTATTAGCTTCTTTGAATTTTGGAGACTACGGAATTAAGAACTTAAAGTTTTAGCTTAATTAAATAAATACCTGCAAATTGTGAGGGCTTAGCTGAGTAAAGAGGAATATCCATTTAAGGTAATTTTATTCTTCTTCTTTGGATCTACTCACAAATCTAAACACAATCATTCTACATTTGAATGCTTGGGATGAAGACAAATACTACCTTCGTCTCAATTTATGTGGTACTATTTGACTAGGCACAAGTTTTAAGAAAGAAGGAAGACTTTTAAAATTTGTGATCACCGTCCCCCC
Organism: Lycium ferocissimum; assembly: GCF_029784015.1. Classification (NCBI taxonomy): domain Eukaryota; kingdom Viridiplantae; phylum Streptophyta; class Magnoliopsida; order Solanales; family Solanaceae; genus Lycium; species Lycium ferocissimum. The sequence goes on from NC_081351.1 coordinate 68,139,539, forward strand.
GTTATGAATTTTATTTAATGACTAAAATGTAAATGGTAAAACTAATATCTTGATTTCAGCATTTTCTATTATATATCTCAAAATCCTTAAAATGTATAAATTTTTTATAATTATGATAAGGGACAAATGTACATATATATATATATATATATATATATATATATATATATATATATATATATATATATATATATATATATATATATATATATATATATATATATATATATATACAATTGGAATATCCGGCACATGTGGTAGTGAATGAACTTAAAGATCGAGTCACTAAGGAGGAAAAGTCAAAAATCACCCCGTCTGGATTAAAGAAAGACTATTAGAAAGCAATGAAGAAGAAGAAATTTGATAAAATCAACAGTCTCTCCAAAGGAACGTGTTCTTACCCTAGAACATAAAAACATAGCCTTAGAATAGATGAAGAAGGTGTCAACACATGATGAAGATGGAGACTCTGAGAACTCTCAAGATGAAATAATAGAGGAAATAAAAAGAACGGCAACAACCCAAGGGGAACTAGAAATAAACAATTTTTTCATGGGGAAATTATC
>NC_081351.1:68140204-68152493 GCF_029784015.1 Lycium ferocissimum
AAATTTTTTTTCCCCTTCGCTTTTAATTTGACTTTTTTCCCCCCGGACCCCTTTCTTTCCCGGTTTTCGTCCGGCCCGAACCGACCCGAGGTTCGCTTGGGTTGCCCCGCCTTTAAATGCTCCTTCGCCCGAGCTGGGTTGGCAAAAATTTTTTCTGCCATATGTATGTATTTATTCTCGGGTACGGCGGGCCCCGTCCCGTCATATGATTATGTTATGTTCTCGCTTCCGTCGTGTGTCCGAAAATCAGACACGCGGGGCGTGGGTTTTGTATATGTTTCGTGAGATTTGCGTACGGTTCTAGAGTTTACCTATGTTTTTGTGACGGCCTTATCGGCCTTCGTGCGTCTTGCCCGCTCGCTTTGTTAAATTATTATTTCTGTTTATTTGTAATATTCTGCTAATTTAAGTTAAGGTACGTATGGGTGCCCAACTAGGGCACGTGTCGCGGCCTACGGAGTTGGGTCGTGACAGAATCCACATAACATTAACAACCAAAATTCCAAGAAAACTAATTCATTTCTTGACACCCATAAGAGGCCATATTCGGCCAACACACTTACATACATACCTCATGATTTTCATTAATTTCAACACTCCACAATAACCAAACATGCTACATAAAACTTAGTTCATCACTTTTAACATAATACACACATGCACGCTCAACTACCATGTACACTCGCCTCAACTTCAAATACAAAGTCTCCATGAATTTCATCCATAACAACATACAACAACACACATAAACCTTCCATAACTCATAAAACAAGATTAGAACTTACCTTCCTTCACAACTCCTCAACTTGTCCAAAGTTGGCCAAGGATGAAAACGAACAATCCAACGCTTGAAACAACAACTCCACGTTATCAAGCACCCTCCAATTAGTAGATTTGCTTAGAAGAAATAATTTTGGGATGGCTTAATCTTGGTCTTGAAATTCCTCTTCTTTGGCCGAATGGTTGGTCTTTTTTTTGCTCTCTAAGCTTCTTGATTTTTCTTGTTAATGAAGATGATGATATAATGGTCCCTTAGTCATCCTTATATTACATATAATAGCCAACCATGTGTCCATGGCCCACCCCAAAGGTGGCCGGCCACATGGCCCTATTTTATTCCCACTTTTTCTTTCAATAACCGTCAACTTCCAAATATTCCATCTTTGGTCCCAATTTTTCTTAAATGTTCCATGTCAATAAAATCATACACACTTAGGTCTTACAACACAATCGAAGGTCAAACGCCTCGACTTCGCGTCCCGGAACGGTCTTAACCCTAACTTATCCTAGTTAACCTGAATCGTCCCGACGTTCCAAATACGGGATATAACAATAAGGAAAACAGAAAGTTTGACTGAAGGACACATAGCTTTACGACCCAGTTTTACGGTCCGTCCTCGATTTACGGCCGTATACCGGTCGTATTTAACCATTTCAACACTTACCGTAAACTTGAGATTTTTGAGCGTCTGAGGACGATCGCACTATACGGGTCCGTAAATCACTTTACGGCCCGTGTAGTGCCATATACACCACCTGGCCGCAATTTCACAACTTTATTATTTCCACAAAATTCATGATTGGCCAATCCCGACTTATCAACACATCATATACTCAAGCTCTTCATCGTTCTACTCGTCACTCAAGTACGGAAAGATTCCGAGGTGTCACAGTCTTCAACAAGGACTCAAACTCTCTCAAGAGAATAGCAACAATATTCAACATAATCTGAGTGAAATGACCTAAACTAGCTATTTATAGTTTAGGCTAGATTATTACAAAGAAGGCCCAAAAGTGACACTTCCCATTTTTGCAAAAATAACTAAAAGTTGGCTGTCTGTCATCCTCTGCGGCTCAGGTGCGGCTCGCAGGGCCTACCTGCGACACAATACGCATTTCGTCAGCCGTGTCTTCTTTCACCTTCCTTCGCTTCGTCCTTCCACACAATCATCAACACTTGGGACCCCGAGAAGGCATCAAGATATGCTCAAGCACGTCCATCTTCATGAACATCCCTTGTAAAGCTTGAAAGGTATTGGCTTGACTCATCGTAAACGCCTTGACGCAACTTGGATTGCATCATTCGTTGAACATTGAGAAAAGCGAAGCATCATTTTAATTCATGTAAAACTGCAATTTAATAAGTAGTAGTTATTGTCGGGTTATCGGTTAGAGAAAATGATGCATGTATTAGTTTTGGTATTACTAATTTCTTGTTTGATACACTTTTCAACCTATGTATAACTAATACATAGCAAACTATGGTATTAGCAATACCAAGATTATTAATACATACATAAGCATTGTTAAAGACAAAATTTCCCTTGCCTTCAAATCTAAAGAATGTGAAGTGGTATTTGTATAAATAAATAATTATTTTAGAAATTATGCGCAATGCGTATAGCTTTTAATACACCATACCAAATAATAGATAAAACATAATCTCAACGTGACCGAGATAGATAACTAATTCCCGCAATACTAGTGCACGCTATTCACTAGTATTCCTATGCACCCTGCCAAACAATCCCTAAGGGCTTTCTATGTTTTTGGCCTTTGCTTTTTTGTGTTTAACGTGGGAAATTTAGGCATAGAAACAACTCCAAGTCGGACCTTAGACCCTTGGTGACGGTGCCAGCTTCCATTGAGAGTGCAACAATGGACAAACAACAGAGGGAAAAAGAGGACGAGGGCGCATTACTCTACCGTTTTGCCCATCTGGTGTTACCATACTTAGAGCCTGCCGATCTAGCCTCCGTCTCAGCAACGTGCAAGGCTTTGCATGTAGTTTCCAAAGCTATTACTTCCAGAAGAATCTCCGATGCTTGTAGATACTTGGAGAATTACCCCATTCCTTTCTTCAACTCCGTCGACTCCGAGCTTTACCCCAACTCCATCTACACCCCTGTTCAGACCCTACCCACCTCCCCATCCATCCCTAGTCTATGCTGGGGAGGAGATATTGGTGGTGGATCGGGTCCCGTTAGGCGGGACCCGTTTGTAGTCCGGGTGGAGGGAGCTCACGGGTGCGATTGTGAGAGTTGCGGTTCTAATTGCCCATGTGTGAATTTTTCCAGAGAATGCGGGCCAAGTTGCGGATGCGGGTCGGAGTGTGGGAACAGGTTAACTCAGAAAGGACTTTCAGTGAAGCTCAAAGTTGTCAAGGATAGGAGAAAAGGCTGGAGCTTGTGTGCGGCTGACTTCATTCCAAAAGGAAAATTCATATGCGAGTATGCAGGTACATTATTGTTGTTGTTGTTCAATAGGAATATGTTTTCTTTTGATACTTTTGCAAGGTATTGCTTCCTCCGTCCCAATTTAAGTCACCTTACTTTCCTTTTTTTTGTGCTCCTCCTTTTTTATCGCTCCAAAAAAAAAGCCGACTCTTTCTACAGATTTAGTAAGTTGAATATTAGCTGACAATTTTATAACCTAAGATTTAAAGACATTTTAATACATTATACACATTTTTAATTTAGGACCATAACGCATTCAAAAGTCTCTTTTAATTTTAAACTCCGTGCCTACCAAACCAAGACACTTCAATTAGGACGGAGTAGTAAAAGTAGATTTTCAGAGCAACTCTCCCATTCTTGGATTTTTCATTGCTAAATGGATTTGGAGAGTAAGATTGCTCATTATTCTAAATAAATATAAACTGTTATTTGTTAGGATTTTCCTTGGATTATCAAAGAATCTATAAGGTTTTCTTTTGTTTGTTTATAATATTTGTAGTATGCGATGTAATTGACAATTGGGCACACAACAATGAGCTCATATGGAATCCCATTTATATCAATTACAACGTTTATTATAGATACTGCATCTAATATGCCTCTTCAATTGCTTAGTATGTGGATGGGAACATTCACAACTTGATAAAGATTGTTATTTAATGGTCAAATGGGAGGAGAATGTGTTCCAAAGAAAGTTAACCAACATAAGGTTGAGATTGATTTTTATCTCAGGAAAAAATACTGACCAGCATCATTGAAAGAGTTTGTTAAATAGTAGATATACTGATGAGACCATTGATATTTGTTAATATGGTAATGAAAAAGGATCTATGCAGGGACTAGTTGCTATTAAGGTTCTTTTTTTTTTTTTTTTGTATGATTGGTTATTAAGTGCCACCACAACTTAAGGGCAAGTTCTACAAAGTGGTGGTTAGACCGACCATGTTGTATGGGGCGGAGTGTTGGCCGCTAAGATCTCTCACGTTCAAAAGACGAAAGTCTAAGGATGAGAATGTTGAGATGGATGTGTGGGCACACCAAAGAGTTTGAGATTAGGAATGAGGCTATCACAAGAAAAGGTGGGAGTGGCCTCGGTGGAAGACAAGATGCGGGAAACGAGACCGAGATGGTTTGGACATGTGAAGAGGAGAGGCAAAACAATGCGGAGGTGTGAGAGGTTCATGGATGATTTCGAAAGGGTGGGTAGGCCGAAAGTATCGGGGAGAGGTGATTAGACGGGATATAGCGCGATTCTGACTTCACACGAGGATACGACCTTAGATAGGAGGGTATGGAGGACTCGGATTAGGGTAGAAGGAAGTAGATAGTAATGTTTATCCTTTCATATTAGTAGTCACATTTGTGCTTGGTTTTCGCTACTATTTGTTATCCCGTACTTTGATTATCTTATTTTATCCGTGATAGCTACTCGCTCCTTTACAAAGCTGCTTCATCATGGCTTAGTCGCTTTAGTTATTTGCATTTCCATATCGCTTTGAATCTCTTGGCCTTATCCGACCTCTTGTTATGCTTTTATGCTTTCTATTGGAGCCGAGGGTCTTTCGGAAAAAGTGACGTCCTACCTTGGTAGGAGTCAGGTCTGCGTACACTCTACCCTCCCCAGACCTCACGTTGTGGGATTTCACTGGGTTGTTGTTGTTGTTGTTGTTGTTGTTGTTGATTGGTTATTAAGGTTCACTTGTTATTACACTAGTTTTGGTGTTTGGTAGGAGTCTTCTGCGTAGAGTTGTATTTCAATGTAGGGATAAGTGACATTCTGAGAATCTTTGGTTTTAGACCGATTCAAACAAGAAAAAAAAAAGGAGCAGAAGAAGAACATAAATTATTGGTATTGGAATGAAATGGACCCAAAACAAGCGGAATGACACAAAGGATTCATGTAGCCAACTCCGACTATTGGACTTGTTGCATAATTGATTGACTTATATTGACAGGCATCTGGAGAAGAAACAAGCAAGACGTTGTGATATGAAGAAATAGGGGAATAAAGTAAGAAAGGTGACACCAATAAGAACTAAATATTCTTATGCTTCTGGCCATATGCTGCTTAAGGTGCAGGCGTGAGGAAACTAAATTTGGATTGTTTCTTCAAGGGATATACTCCCTACGTCCCAAGTTATGTTGGGCATGGACTTTAGCAAAGAAAGAAGGACTTTTAAAACTTGTGGTCTAAAACGAGCCATAGATATTTGTATGGCTATTCTCGTTACGAGTAAAATAGGAAGTTCAAAGTCAAATTATTTCTATATATAGAAAGGTATAATTCTTTTGGGGACAAACTAAAAAGGAAAGTGCATCACATAAATTGGGACAGAGGAAGTTGTAGTTAATACCATTGATCCAATGTATGATGTGGTCTAAGGTTGAAAGGCCTTTTGACCCTAAGCGTTGAAGGTTGAAATCAGCAGATAAGGCCTCATTCTTTTGGTTCTGTGAAAATATTAGATGGTTAATCAACGTGAATTAAGGAGGCAGTTCAAAATTGTCAGTGATGGACGGAACGGACAACAGGGGTTAGTACTTCTCCTTTTGTGCACACTGCTAGCATAACTTTTGACAAATGAAGTTTCTTGTCAATATTAAATTTCAAAAGCTTTTTGACATCTAAGATCGATAAACTTCAGAGTTTAGTTTTGTATCATGTATAAGGTTTTGTTTTATTGGCTTCTTTAAAACCAGTGTGTCACAATTCTGTAGCTAGAAACATCATAGTTCTTAACAAAAGCATGCTAACTAGGATATTGGGGGACAATCTCAGTCTTTGATTTTCTAGTATGTGCATATCTAAGGGATATATTTTTTTTTGACAAGGAAACACTATGAGGCGAATGTTAAAGCTATAATAGAACCTGCAACAACAAAGTCATTTTGAACACCCTATGCTGCTGGGCTGCATATCTCAGTCATCTAAGGGATATTTTTTTTTATCATTTAATAAGCTGAATTGGCTGTTCTCTTGATAGTGGTGTCCACAATAATTGTTGAAATTTGAGAAGTTCTCTTGGCATTTGACAAAACACAGTGTATAAGTGAATTTCGCCAACTTCTTAAGACTTGAAAATTGTCTTCATGGACGAGGTTATCTACTTTCTGCTCTTTTGTGCTGATGTGTACTTATAATGCTTCTTATTGACAAACGGGTTCCTTTTTGGATGCGATTTTCTTTTTCTTTTTGAAGGAGAACTTTTGACCACTGAGGAAGCAAGAAATCGCCAGAGACTATATGACAAAATTTCAAAGAGTAGCAGCTTTTCGCCTGCACTGCTGGTTGTGAAGGAGCACCTTCCATCTGGAAATGTGTGTATGAGAATCAACATTGATGCTACCAGAATTGGCAATATTGCCCGCTTCATTAACCATTCCTGTGATGGTGGTAATCTTTGTACATTGATTGTGCGAAGTTCTGGAGCTCTGCTCCCCAGAGTTTGCTTTTTCTCTTCCAGGGACATTTTGGAAAATGAAGAGCTCGCTTTCAGTTATGGGGATACTACACTTAACTCCACAGGCTCTCAATGCTTTTGCAGTAGTGCTTGTTGTCGTGGGATCCTTCCAGCGGAGCACACATGATGTCGTAAGGTAACATTTTATTGCTTTAAACATCGTGGTACCTTTATTCTTCGACTTACAGTAAAACATGAGGTCAATGCATGCCACTGTCAAGTTCAGGTATAAAGAACATGGCTTATATGTTGTAATCTAGAAAAGATTGAAGAGACCATTGAGGGGTGTGTGGTGGAATGTTAAAGTTTCCTTCGCTTTTTAACATAAGTCTCGAGTTCGAGTCCTAGTAATGGAGTCGTCTTCGGTCCGAAGGGCTAAATATAGTAGGCTTTCTACGGTGCTAATCCAGATTACTGGGTACCGAAAATCGGATGCTTGAAAAAAAAAAAAAATAAAGAAAGAAAAGGAAAAGATTGAATGTTATGATGTGATCTGACAAGAGATATTTCATAAATTGCTTGAGGATAAAGAATGATGTGTAGCTCAGACCAAGGAATATTATTAAGTGAGAAATAGTTTACAGATTAAACTGATGAAAGATGCAGGTAGTATCATACTTGGTTGATAGGGGAAAGTGTTGTGTTGTTGGAACTTATCTAAGATGTTGTGTCTGTCAAATTGCCAGGTAGAGCTGATGGATAAGAAGGCAGCTATGGTGGAGAAGAAACGGGAGTGGTGAGATGAAACTCAGGATGAGCGAAAATATTGGCACTTTTTTTATCGCTATGATGACTGAAGAGGAACATAAGAATCAAATGGGCTGGTTATTGAGGATGAATATATTTGGGAAAGTCGCATGATGTGAGCTGTTGGAGAAAATGTTCATGCACAAACAACCTTGGAAAAAGCAGCAGACTATCAGGGAATTCCATTACAACGATGCAGATTTGAACCATAGGAAAAGGTCCGATTCAATTATTAGGAAAAAGATATTTTTGGCTATAATTTACTTGGTTAAATGGTGGAGAGATCATTAAACTCAATGTGGACTTGTCGTTTACAGATTTGAAGAATGGCAGCCACACCAATGTTGAATTCTGATGGACGCAGAAAGAGACATTGCTAATGGTTAGTAAGCTAAGAGGTATGTGAATATATAGAAATTAAGGGGCCATGGAGAAGGTAAATTAAAATTCAGATTCAATTCCAAGGGCTTTTTGGTTTAGATCAAGTCAAAGCAAAAAATTCCATTCTGTGGTAAAACAAACATGAACTCAACAAGATATTTTTTTTTTTTTGGCAAAATGTTAAATTTGTATTCCTCAGCATTATGGAGGTGCTGGGGACCTTCAAAAGAAGAAATACTTACAGAGATTTCTTGTCAAAAAAATACTTACAGAGATCCTAATAATTCTACCAATTGTTCTGTTTCCGCTACATCTTTTTCTTTACACCAAAAATAAAAAGATACAATACAATTCCACTAAGCCTTCTGAATGGAATTGGACCTATCTTCAAAATTTCTACTAGTCCTTTCTTTCCACACTATCCACCACATGCAATGTGGGATTGCACTCCACCATGCCTTCTGGCTCTTACTTCCCCCTCTTCTAATCTAACAGCTCCGCAGATCTGCAGTATGTTCAGGCATGGTCCACTTTGTTTCAACAAGATTTTTGAAATTTTCTAACTATTGTCACTCAAAATCCGAAGCATACAGAAAGCAAAGTTATAGTCCCCATCATATAAAAGGACAAATTCGATTACATCACTGTTTCAACTAAGTTGTGGTGGTTGTCTACGGTCTCTGTTGATTAATTTGATTGTAACTGCAGTATTTGCTGTGGTTAGCTATTATACTTGCTAAATTCTACATCCGAGGGAAATAAAGCTGGGGAAAGGGATGATATCAATGTTCTTGGTTTTGCAAGTCAACAAGGACTGATGCCAAGAGAAGTCAGGAGACGATAGTTGATTGAAGAAAGTTATAGACACTTCCTAAGCAGATGATTGGTGATTATAAAGAAGCAAATTAAAAGGGTACATGGAGAGGTGATTGTGAAGCAGGAACCATTTGGCACAGTGATTCAGAGCCTGAAAAGAAATGTTAGAGGTGTTTAAACATAGTCGATGGAAGTGCTTGACCAATTACAAACAAAAAAGTGGAGGAACACATTCTGGAAGGTCTAACTGGTAGGAGCTTGTGTAATTTTTCATCTACTACTTGGGAGTTCAGTTCAGACAAACAGAAATCAAAAGTAGTAAGCATCAGATTGGAGAAAAAGTAGTGCTCAAGAGATCAAGAAGACCAAAAACCAGGAAGGAGAAAACAAGGACATTACAGTAGCCTAAGCTATACTAGTGGAAGTCTGAAGAATGAAGCCCAACATGACATAGAGCAACGGCATCTAGAAAGTGGCCTAAACTATGATTGTGGAAGTCTGAAGAATGAAGCTCAGCATGAAATAGAGCAACAAGAAGGAATTGTTTTGAGGGGTAAATTTATTTCTTAGTGATGGTTCTTTTAGGTGTGTTCAGAGCAGGCAGTGGTTCCGAGTTCAAGTCTCACCGTCGCCCATTATCAAAAAGAAGTTTTACGTAATTGGCTCATAAGTTCCTTGTTTGGTTTCATATAATACATGTCATTGGGATCTAACTAGCTAATGCTTAACTCAAAATGACTTGTGCACTTAGCTTAGAATTCAAAGAGATCAAGCTCTTAACAGAAACATGTTTAATGAGAATTAAGGTTTAAGCTTTTATCATTTACTAAGTCCTCGAAGGGATGTTTTGGGATTTAAGTTCGGAATATTTGAAAGTGAAAACTTGCCTCGAGTATTTTTCTTGATAACTTTTTCACTTGCTGTTAAACTAGTTTCCGTCCTCTTTGTATCACTTGAAATATTTTAAGATTACCAGTCAAGTTTTTGTATGTTTTTCCATTCCCAGTTTACATGATATTGACATCAAGCTAAAAATTAAGTCTGCTAGATCTCTGTTCAGTATATAGATTAAGGTTGGATAAAGCTATCCGATGTTTGCCTCAAGTGTTGAACAAGATAAAAATAGCATGATTATTTCTTGAACTCGTGTTATTGCCTTTGTTAATTTCAGCATAAGTCGAGGCTACACTGGTAGCTTTGAGATTTAAATAAAATAGATTCTGTTAATTAGATTAGCAAATTACTAGTTTTATTTTATGAGTACTCTAATCTTTCACTGAGTTTAAGGTTTGTTTAAGTCTTCATGTAGATAAACCTGTTTTTTTGCGCGGATTGCCCTTCATTTTGGGTGGTCTTTAATTTTTGTCCTTCAAGTTGGTGTAGTTTTAAGTTTTGCGTTGGCCATCTCAAGGCCGGTGCTAGTGCCACTTCTTTAGGAGTGGTCTTTAAATTTTCGCTTCTTCATATTTGAAATGTTTAAATTTTTACTATTCGGCTAACATTCCTGTTAAATTCAGGTTCGAACGCATGAAATAAAATTTTAAAAAAAAAATTCGCGAAGGCGGTTTAAAATTTCGCTATCATGGCAATAAAGATACATCATAAATTACGCATTTATGCGGACCGATACTCATGCCTTTATGGGCGACTAAGATAAGTATGCCGGGTCCGCATAACTGACACCTTCACAAAGTTATGCGGTGAACATACTTTTAACGGGCAAACTTTTATGCGTGATCCCAAGATAACTTTGAAGGAATTTATCAAAGTTATGCGGACCGGCATACGCTTTATGCGAATACGCCCCGCGCGCATAAGTATCTCGGTCCCAGATAACTTTGATAATTCCTTCAGATTATCTCTTAGCCGCGGCATACCCCAATAGAACAAGCTTTTATGACCGGGCCCAAGATAACTTTTCGTGGAAGAATTATCAAAGTTATCGGACTCGGCACCCCAAGACAAGGCATAGAGAAAAGGTATCACAAGATGTCGGTCCCAAGATAACTTTGGTAATTGTACGGTCGGCATAATTTAAACTTGCCTTGCGAATTTTTTTTAAAATTTTGTTGCGCGTGGGTTCGAACCTGGAACCTATGGGTGTTAGAAGCGGCAAATTTTAAAGATTTCAAATATGAGGGGCAAAATTTAAAGACCAATTCCAAGCCGAAGGGCACTCCGCGCAAAAAAATCTAATATCGAAGGTTGAGGTTCGAACCCCGTCATTAGAAAAAAAAAATTGCAAATTTTACCCATGCAAATTCTGCCTTAAGGCCGAAATGGTGAAGGACACAAAATACTGACCCGAGGATGAACATTTTCTGAGATGCATCACAACAGAACAATCTCAGATTAAATACAGCAGCTACAGTACAACTCATTTTAGCAGAAACTAATGTCAAACAGAAAATTCATTAAGTGGCCACATGAAATAAATAAACATCAAACCACCTCCTGCAACACAGTAGCATTTGATAACAAAACCAAATCAATCTAAGTTTCAAAGAATGATACGTGAAATGCAAAGTTTGAACAATGCCCAAAACATAGAGGATTTTGGGGTGGTCTTTAATTCTGCCCATGCAAATTGATTGCCTTACGGTAGAGTTTGCTAAGGTATAGTTTGCCTGCAAAATTCTACGCTTAAAGCATGGTTTCTTGACAAACTCGATCCATCGAGTATAAGCATAATTTGCGCCGCAAACTCAGGATCTACCTTAAGGCATAGTTTGTAGGCAAACTCCGCCCCATCATACATAATTTGCCTCGCAAACTCCGCTACCTTATTATGCGATGGGGGGCGAGTTTTGGCAACTTCCTCAGCGATTTTTTTTTTTAAAATTTTGGCTTGAGCAGGGGTTTGAACCCGGAACGAGGTTTTAGTCGAAGGACAAAAGTTAAAGATTTCAAATTTGAGAGCCAAAAATTAAAGACCACCCCAAATGCCCTAGATAAACTGGTTTTCATCTTCTTTGCATGTGCGGAACTAAATGAGTTAATGAGGTCATTTGGACTTCTGCTGCATCTGCCTAGTCTGGGCCTGTTATTCGGGCCCATGCACAATCTTTCAGGTTCAATAGGAGTTTGAGTTGGCCAGCCCAACAACGAAGAGATAGGTTTTTTTGTGCGGAGTGGCCTTCAAAATGCGCTGGTCTTTAATTTTGTCCCTCAAATTGGTGGTTTTTAATTTGTAAAATTTACTTGGTGTAACTACCCCTAAGACTTATTTATGGATAATATCTAACCTTTTTTTTAATATTTATGATCCACAAATATATTTTTCAGGCTTACACTTCATAGCTACCTTTTTACTAAATAGTGCATCCTGCGTCACAATTTGAGTAGCATAGTTCCCAAATATCTTATTTATATAAATACTGCATGAGAAGTAACTCCCAATCCCATTTCGCCATAATTCAAATGGTTTTTTCCATTTTAATTTATCAATTTGGTTTTTACTCCACATAACTCCCATTGTTTTTACGGTTTAAATAAACATTTTCCAAAAATAGGAAGTTTTTTTCCCATTTTTAAATTTTTTTATAATGTATTTTAAAAAAAATTTTTTGACAAAGATGTTTTTTTCTTTTTTTTTATTTTATGTAAAATTCTTTGTTGCTTTAATTTCATCTTCTCGAATACAAATCC
>NC_081351.1:68152593-68157495 GCF_029784015.1 Lycium ferocissimum
CCTTAAAAAATTATACCAACTTGTAGAGCACCTTGAGCTTACTACTAATTCAAGGAGAACAAGATTTTAGGAAGAAGATTGAAGAACTTGGAATTTTTTTTTTCTTTCTTGGAGAGTTCGGCCGAGAGTCTCCTAGTAAGCTCTCAATGGTTTTCTTTTTTTTTCTTGAATCTTCTATTACAAGATGACAATAATCCTCTTATATTATTTTATCACATGGATAAATTAATAATTCTCATGGGCTTGGGCTAACATAGCCGGTTGGGCTATCTTTCTCCTTCTTTTTTTTTTTTAAATTCCAAGCCCAATTATTCCATGTCCATTTCTTGTAATTCATGCAACTATTTTTTTTTCCAAAATTCCAATTTTGTCCTTAGCCTCGCTCGATATCTCCACATCCATACTTCCATAACCGGCATACACATGTTAAGAAGAATCCAAACATGACCTTGTTCCTTCCAAGTCGAGGTTAATTCCAAGTTTTCCAAATATTCCGTTCGTTATGTTTACGTACTCTTTGTCTACGATTATGATTATGCTTTGTTACCTTTCCATTTTACATGCTCGGTACATTTTTTCCGTGCCGGCCCCGATTAACCGGGGGCTGCGCTACATGCCGCGGTACGGCCCCGCGCCGCGTGATGCGCCACCGGCCCCGTAGGGTATACGTTACTGCTTTGTTTGGAGTCGCTCCCCAGATCGAGCTTTGTACTTTGGTATATACTTCGCATGCATGCATTCGTATGTACTTATTTGGGTACGGTGGGGCCTGTCCGTCTTCGGTTACGTACGTATATTAGAGGCATGAACATGTATGTGGGTTATGGCTATGTACGTAGGTATATGTATATGTGATATGTTACGGGTGGTTCCCCGCCACGGCGGCCTTGTCAGAGCTCGCCTATATGTGTATGCGGATATGTTGGCTGTATGGCCTTTGTTGGTATTTTCACGTGCGAGGTAAATTTTGGTTAATAAGAAAAACGGAGAGCTGCGCTAGGAATTTTTCTAGATATTTGAGTTACTATTTTTGGGCTTTTGGTACGTACGGGTGCCCGGGTCGGGGCGTAGTCCACGCATTACGGGGGCTGGTGGTGACAAAGTCCCGTCCGTCCTCGAATCTTTTCCCAACGGGCCAGCGAGACCTCGAATCTTTGCCCACGGAAGGTTCTCATCCCGGCCTTGCCACCAGGGACCGAAAGTCTATGCACTCAGCAATCCACCATTTCGGGACTAACATCGAAGGTCGTACTCTCGTAACTCTGCATTTAAAATTGAGCCCAACTCATCACAATGTTTCATCAAGTGCCAACAGTGTATTAATAATATATCATGAAGAATGAGAATGCGTGCAATGCATGTGTCAATATCAAGAACCAGCTCAATATCACAAGAACCAACAATGGGTACGCTAACAACATATCGATGTCCCAAGTACCAACATAGTTACACCAAAAATATATCAGTGTCACAAGTACCAACATGTGTACGCCAACAATATCATGAAAGACTACAAAAATGGCAAATAGAATAAGCCTTTTTCGAATGGGCGGTTAATGAAATGTGTTTGAATCAATCTTGGAAGAATGCGTACGGAACTATATCCACGTATCTACGTCAACAAGTAAAGTACTACCGTATCTGTCAGATGTAACAATAGTTCCCATATGTCACACTATGACAAAGTAGCATCAAGCCAACACGATAGAACAATCAAGTCAGCACAATGAGTGTCTCTAGATAATACAACGGGCCCAACCTAAGGCAAAATCTAACACAATTTCATACCCGAAGATTTACATGCTGTCTCCGATAATATCATCTAAATATATGCTTCACTACATAATGTCTACTTGAAGGTAAGCCATAACCTACGTGGATGGCGAGCAGCAAAAGACTAACGATCACTCTTAAGCCTTGCCTTCCGGCGAGCCTCGAGATCAAAATCTAGGCATATTCGAAATGCGGATTAAAAATCATGAAGATTGATACTAATAATGCTACCATTCAATTTAGGTCAAACCCCTGACCTAGAATTTGGAAAAAAAAAGGCCCCATAAGGGCAAAACGGAAACTCGGGGCTAAAATATCAAATTAAGCACTAGGTGACCAAAACCCATCAACTAATTGCTCATTAACTCCCGAATTTCCCAAATTTCAAAATTCAAGTAAACCCCAATTTTGGGTATAAACCCTAACTCTTTGATTCCAAGTTGTAATAATGGAATATATATGATTAATAACCTTAGATACATACGTAATCGCATAAACTACATCGATTTTATCATTAATAAGCCCAGATAGGATATTCATTAAATCCACTTTTATCTTTCATTACTAAGGAACTAATAAGGGAAGAAGAATTCTATGATGATTAGGAACAAGGAATTAGTAAAGAGGTTAGCAAGACTTACCACCAAGAGCTTTCTCCAAGAATCTTCTAAAACAGTCCCCAAGAGCTTTTTAATAAATGATAGACTAAGGGCTTTTTAATACACACTTAATGAAATAGTAGGCCCGCTATCATCATGGCGCCACCGCCCCAGCACCTTCCCGGACCGTCGGGGCGGTTTGGGCAAAACTCACTTGGCCGCTCCTGGCGACCGGCCCCCATGGCGGTGCCATTGGGCGACGCGGGTCTGCCTACGGACACGGTACTAGAATACCAAAAGTTTTCTAAGTCTCAAGTGAAATATCGAATCACTCTCGAGGCCATCTAGTCATAAACCACATACACGGGCCCATCAAAAACAACACGCTACGAACGCACTCGTGGCCTCGGGATTTCCGCGGAGGTTTTGTTGACGAGTCAGCTTGGAATACCTCATTACCAACTTTCTAATCGAGTCCCAAAAATGCATCCTAGTGCATTGAGGCCCCGAACTAGATATACAAACAAGTTCTAAATGACCATCCGAACCTCTCGAAATTAATGAATTTCTAAAAAAGGTCTGTTTGACCAAAAGTCAACTTTGAATCCATTTGTTTTCGTTTAAAGCACAAATTTCACTAAAAGTCTCCCTAATCGAATCTAGACACCTCGAGAAGTTTGCTAGTGTTCCACTCGGGTCAAAAGTGAGCTAACCAAGCTCAGTAAAGGGTCAAAAGGGCCGAAAATGCAATAACAACCAAACGGGTCGTTACAGGTTTGAATGTATAGCTTTATTTGTCGTAAATCAAGCTAGCCACTCGTTGTATCATTGTTGGGGTTGCAAGCTTATTATAGAGTGTTGATTGTTTAGGTTGTTGTTCCGACTATTATGAACTTGAGGAATATGCAAGAAACAGGGGAGATGCTACTAGTTTTATAAGTTTATTATTCGAAACATGATAGTAGTACTATTTGTAGTGTGACGTGTCACGACCCAACCCCGTAGGCCGTGACTAGTGCCGGTGGGCACCCAGACACAATCCTGAAATCCGAGTCGCAAACGGATAAGTATACGAACGCAAATATCAACCTGTCTCGGTGTATATCAAGCGTCGCAAACACGTCTCAAACACGCGCGTATATATATATATCCGCGCGCGCAAGGCTATCAAATGGCGCGACGACCCCGAAACATATACAAATGCGAGCGACGGGGGTATGCACGGCGAATGGGATCGCCCGGCATATATCCTTTAAACACAGCGTACGGAGAATGGGCATAACCCCCGCCATGTCCACGGACCCTCTCTAAACGGACAAGCAGAATCATATGACGGGACGAGGGCCCCGCCGTGCCACGAACAAATATATACAAATGCAACGAACGAATTTATACCAAAATGTGGCTCGGGAATAGGGGAGCACTCAAACGACGAAGGGTGTCCCTAAGGCGGTGGATCACCAAGCTGTGCGTGTACTGCCGGGCATGAAATGCGGCCCAGAAGAAAGGGGTCGATGCGAAATATGTGCGAGTATGCAAAGCGGAAAATGTAGTATACAAATACGAGTCATGTAACCGAAATAGAGGTACGGAAAATAAATGCATTTCCAAAATATCAAAATGTTTACTTTAAAAATACGAATCATGCATAGGGCACGAGAAAATATGGTCGCCCTTTGTGCGATGGCGCCATGCACGACATAACACCGAAAGTTTCAAATCTCCGTATCCCCCGTCACGCGTGGCCAACACGGCATAACGCCATACACGGCGTAACACGAATATAAAGCGGAACCGGGAACTCGAAGCGAGGGCTCGGTGAACCATAACACAGCCTTAACACCGGAGTATAACAAAGTGCGCACGACAACGGAGCGCTTGGGACTCGGCGGGATATAACGAGAATGCACGAACGGAGTCTGAGTAACCATATGCATAAAATCATTATCATAGACTCAAATGATAAATCAAATGACCATGTAAAGTACGGAATATTAGTCATATCATATTTTGTCACAAGTCATCAGAATTACAAAAAGGAGGGTCGCGGGGCCACGGACGGGTGTTGACCGAAAGTCGAACCCCGGCATGAAAAACATACTTATCATACATCATACAATCTACACGAGCATATCGAGGCAATCCGAGCCTTTTGCGAGATACGAGCGTTCGTAGTTACGGAACTTTTAAAAGCCAAACTTTGTGTGCAAAAGTTGAAAATCAAATATTTCAAAGGCATAAAGGCCAATATTTCATCATACCAACATACGAATTTCCTAGAAACGAATAGGAGTCATAAACATGCTCGGATTGCGAGAATAGAATTTCCTCGAGGCTCGTGTCATAGCCTATTTGTAACTAAGGCATGCCAAAGAAAAAAGAATGGAGCTTTACATACCTCGTACGCACTCTCAACGTTAGCTCAAACTCAAGATAAATCCAAACTACGTCTCGGGCTGCCAAAGATCTACAAACAAGTCACCAATATGCCAAACATTAGCTAGAGACATTTGGGCTTTAATTCCAAAAT
>NC_081351.1:68157595-68177730 GCF_029784015.1 Lycium ferocissimum
AGGGGTTTTGATAAGGGGACTAACATTAAGATGACAATCCTCTCAAATGTAGATTTACGAGCTTGGACGAATAAGTGTATTTGATAAGAGGTTAAACGAGGTATGTAAGGCTCGGCCTTTCTTTTGAGAGGCATGAATGTTATTGACACGCATTTTATTTTTATCTATTCATGATCTTCCCACATATTGAAAAATATGAATCTATGAGTATAATGAGCTTCTTAAGCGACGAGGAGGAGAAGTATCTCGTGAATGTGATAATGAAAGTGGTAAGTATACGACTAGAGATTGTAAGGCAAGATATGACGTCTATGAAGTTAACGGCCCTAATCATGATTCCTTGATGTTGTTGTTGACTACGCCCGCCTTATACGCTACTTCCTTCAAGGTGAGGCATAACGTTCATAATTGTTCCATAATGGACTCGGGGTTCACGACCTTACGTCACCCCGATAAAGTACAATTGTTCCTAAGTCCTATGCACTCGATATGATGAACGTGATGATAGGAAATATAGAAATATAATGATAAGAAATACAGGAGCCTTATCATGGCCGGGTATGGAAGACATGTAAGTGATACTATCGAGCCACTACGTGGCCGAGTACGATGACTAGATAAGTACAAATATTTATGATACTATGAGACGTGTAGGCACGTGCTATGTGAAACGTAAGATGATGTTAAGTTCTATTTATGTATTTTATGCATGCATGCACCTATGTGTGTATGTATGTATGTTTGCATTGCATCCCGTCGGTTGGGCACATGATCGAGCCGGAGGGGGCGCCGAGTACCGCGGATGATCGAGCCTATATGGCCGAGTACGCATGTGATCGAGCCTATAGGGCCCGAGTACGCACCATCGAGCCTATGGCCGAGTACGTATGTATCGAGCCTAGATGGCCGAGTACGTGATTGTCTTGCATCATGGTATGTTGCATTATGATTATGCGATATATTGAAGTATATCTATGACGATACGAGTACGACGAGCGTGTATATGTGGGATATGCGATAGGTATGACGGTACGCGTAAGGACGGGTGCGTATGTATGACGTATGATGTATGTAGGAGTACGTTCGTTCTCGGGGTCGCGCGGGGTTTGCTCTCACCTTATGACTTATGATTTTCTACCACGTTTGTTCACTCCCCGCCTACATACTCGACAACATTCGTGCGCGTCCGTTTTCTTTGGACGGCGTGTTCGTGCCCACGGTGGCGGAAGACGACGCGGATCGCTAGGAGCTTTTAGCGGTTGCGGGGGAGCACTCCACTATTTCGGAGGGTGCCGGTCGGCTTATCTTTTGGTGATTATATATATTTGTCAGTTCTCCGATGAGGCTCGTAGATACGTAGTGTGGGTCGGATGGTCTCACTACGTTACTGGCATATGTGTACATATCATGTTGTCGATCTAACGAGGCGTACGTATATAAAATAAGTTGTGTTTTTCTTTTCAAATGGAAAATGAGCGTGTTATGACTATGATATAATAAAAGACAAAGAAATGTAAATGGTTATGACGAGTGAGAAAAAAAGAACGGTGCTCGTGGTCGGCCCAGTACATCGCGGTCCCCAGGTCGTGACGATCTGTATACTTATATATGATGTTATGATGATGTGATAACATGGGGATGGCGGCAGGATGGCATTTGATGATCTATTCACGAGTCCCTCGGCTAGAGGGCCGGGTACGGCATATGCGTATGATTACATGATTACTATACATGACGTTTACATGATTTTATTTATCGAGTCCCTCTCTGGAGGGTCGGGTATGCTATATGTACATAATGATTTGATGATATGACACGGATATGCATGATATATGATTCGCGAGGGCAAGTTTTTGATTTCACGATTTCTATGTTTATTTCGATAACTTCCGGTTCGGTTATGGTTCTATTTATTGTCTTCCGTGCTTTACATGCTCGGTATATTTCGTGCGGCCCCGCTATTCGGGGTGCGTTTCATGCCGCGCGGTACGGATACTCGTTCGGGTGAGCCGCCGACTTAGGATCCCTACTCGGCTATTTTGAAGTGCTCCACGGAGCCCAGATTTTGGTACGAGAGTCCTTTGTTATATGTGTATTTATTTATTCGGGGGTACGGGGGCCACACATCCGAGTCATATGATTCTGTTATTCTTGTTAGGGACGTAGACATAAGTGTGGGTTGTGGGTAGCACTGTTCGGTTGCAATTGTGTTCTGTATATCTCCAGGTTGTATATGTGATATATGTATATGTATGTGTGCGCGGTGTCATGCCTTTCGGTACGTATAAGTTTTCATTATATTTGCTATGATCTGATTATAATTGATAGGTGGGTACGGGTGCCCAGTTCGGGCACTAGTCACGGCCTACGGGGCTGGGTCGTGACAACTATGGAACATCTTGCTACATACATCTATCTATGAGCCTCTATATATAAAACACAGGAATCCATAAAGACAGGGCAGGACTCCGCCATGCCTATGTATATACACAAAAGAGTAATACCAATAGACTGCAGCTCCGAAGCAAAGGGAGCGCTCCTAAAACTCTGTTGATGAAGCTCCTAAGGATCTGATGCATTCCCCTGCTTTCCTGCGGGCATGAACGCAACATCCACAAAAAAGGACATCAGTTTAAGTGCCTCTTTTATAAAATACGGGAATCCGCCAAGACGGGCAGGACTCCGCCATGCCCAAATTTGTACACAAAAAAGTAATACCAATAGGCGCGACTGCGAAGAAAAGGGAGCGCTCCAAAAACTCCGGCGATGAAGCTCTGAGGGATCGATCCGTTCGCTTTGCTCTCTGTGGCATGAACGCAACGTCCACAAGAAAGGACGTTAGTACGAATAATGTACTGAGTATTTAAGGCATGAATAGTAACATGATAAAATCACGAAGAATAGCGTAAGATAAAAGAACCGTTTATACCTCATGATACCTTTTAAGACATTTATCATGCTTACTTAACCTTTTCTAGAAGAAACATTTCATATATCCACGTACATACCTATACAATATCGGTACCCAGCTGTTACACCTCGCATTCTCAGAGCATGAGCATGCCACGTACTTCACCATATTAATGGAGTATCGGAGACGTTCAATGAAGTTTTGGAAGGTACAAGCCATGGGAAGTTCATAACAATGAAGTAAAGGATGAATTATGATCTCGTAAGTCGTAACCCGGAAGGACAACCTTGAAACCAAAGGACATGACCATTATCAAATAAGATTAATGATAAATATCATGTGTGGAGAGTTTTAGAGATTCAGGGACCAAGCAAAGCGAAAGAAAATAAGTTTGTCGAAAATTTAGAAAAAAAAAGTTGGCGAAATTCTGGACAGAATTTTGGGTCAACTTTGGAGGGGTCTATCTCTAAGTATATGAGGAGTTTTAAGGTGTTTCAAAAGCCTAAAATGAATTTAATCGAGTCTAGTTTCTAACTCAACAAACCGTTCGTCAATCCAATATCGGAGCAGGGAGTTATGGCCATTTTAAAATGGACAGTTAGAGGAACCCGAACCTGGGCAGGAATTCGGAAAATCCACTTAAAAGCCCACTTATGTTTTGACCCAGCCCAATCCGAATTTGGCACCTATAAAAGGGCCTCTACACTTAATTTTAGTCATTTTTCTTCAACTCCATAATCCTCTAGAACTCCCTAACCTCTCCACACCTCTCTAGAATTTTTCACCTTCTCTCTCGGCTTCTAGAATATTCTTGAAGGCTCTCCACCATTCCAAAACATTCTATACCATCACAAAAGAGGATTAAACTCCAAAGCCCCAGGCTAAGTCATGGAGAAGGATTTTTCTTATCTCCACTTAATGTTGTGATAAATTTGGTCTTGGAAGAAGTTGAGGGGGGTGAAGTTCTTCTAGTGTAAGGTATGTTCTCCATCCTATTTCTCATGATTAAGTTGATTTGAAGGTTTAGCAAGCCCTATAAAAGAAGAGAATGATAGTATAGAAGTTGCAAATTATTAAAGTGAAGATGATGACTATGGAATGAATTTGAAAGGAGATTTTGGATTAATTTGAGATTAAATCGAATATAATTCTTTGATTATGGTATTGTGGATATTGCTATGGTTAGTTGAGAAATTTGGAAAACATCGTGTGGGATATTTTATGGAGCCTATTGGTGTTGATAATATTGTTGTAATGTTGGTATTGTTATTGTTGCTGTTGGTTGTTGGATTGTGATTTCGGGCTAGGCATATAAACAGGGGAGGTGCCACCTGAATTTTGGCAGATTCTAAACGGAATTAAATTGAAGGCTTAAGATGAGCGTATGACATTGAGCCTAATAATAGTATGAATGATTTATATGTAGATTTACGATCTTGGAAGGATAAACGTTGAACGACTAACGCGACCGAAAGGTATGTTAAGGCTCGTCCCTTTCTTTCAAAGGCATGATTCCTATGGTATGATTCCATAAGTATTTCCATAACCTCCTTGATTTCAAAAGCCAGGAGTTTATGACTCTTAAAGCTTCTTATGATGCTAAAAATGAAAAAAAATTATGAGGGTTACGTGAGGATAATTTTATGCTTAAAGGTCTCAAATCTGATTTCAACGATGATGTGAAGATGTTAAGCTATTTCATGATTTTCTCGATTTATTTCATTGTTGTTGATCTCACCTTATAAATTGTTCCTTCAAGGTGGGATAGAGCGATAGTATTTATTTGAACTCCTATGCACGCTATGAGCATAATATATGTATATGGCTATTTTGTGACATTACAGAGTTCTATTATTTCACTTTGATTTTGCACTGCACTCATTTTCATTCTTCATGTATATATAAGGCACAGTTGACAGGGGGTGATGCTGTGACCTTTGTTATATATATATATATATATATATATATATATATAAGGCACGATTGACGGGGGGTAACGCGCGACCTTTGTTGTGTATATATAAGGCACGGTTGACGGGGGGTGACGTGTGACCTTTGTTGTGTATATATAAGGCACGATTGACGGGGGGTGACGTTGTGGCCTTTGTTGTGACGTGTATATGTGTGGCACGGTTAACGGGGGGTGATGCGCACCTTTGTTGTAGCGTGTATATGTATGGCACGATTGTGACGGGGGGACGCTATGGCCTTTGTTGTGACGTGTAAATGTATGGCACAGTTGACAGGGGGTGACGTTGTGGCCTTTGTTGTGATGTGTATATGTATGGCACAGTTGACAGGGGGCGACGCTGTGGCATATGTTGTGATGTGTATATGTATGGCATAGCTAACAGGGGGTGACACTGTGGCCTTTGTTGTGATATGTATTTATATGGCACAGTTGATAGGGGGTGACACTATGGCCTTTGTTGTGATATTTCTATGGATATATGTGTTTCTTTGATATAGCTGTACTGGTGCATTTATTTTGCTCATTCATTGACATGTCTCAAATGTTTTCCAGGATTTTATGTACATGTCGATTTCGTGCCTTACATACTCGGTCCTTTATTATTCGTACGCCTTCTTCTGAAGTGCAATTCATGCCTTCAGGTACAAACACTCAGCTTGGTAATCCTCTGGTTTGGAACTTCAGCTCAGCTGCAGGGAGGGCTCTAGTGTTCCGGAGCTCGAGTCGTCTTGGCACAGATCCTTTGACATAGGCTTTGTTATACTCTTAGAGGTCAGTAGACATGTGTGAGTTGCGTATATATGGTTTGATCGGCTATGCGGATGTAATTCGTTTTGGATATTCCCATGCATAGTGGCGGCCTTACCGCTTGCATATTTTGTTATGTTTGGTTAACTGTGGCTTCTCGAGAGATAGGTTCTTTTTTATGTATACTATGATGAGTTTACGGCTTTTATTCACGGTTGCCATATTGTTTCCAGTTTCGGTCTGATCATATCGAGCAGGTTCGTATACGGGTGTCCAGTTCAGGCACTAGTCATGGCCCATCGGTTTGGGTCGTGACATAATTGGTATCAGAGCAGTTCGCCCTAGGGATTGTCTACAGACCGTGTCCAGTAGAGTCCTGTTTATGAGTGTGGCTTGCGCTTATAAACGGGGAGGTTGCGAGGCATTTCGGAGTCATTGACCTTTCATTCTGTCTTAGATTGTGCGATAGAGCCGAGTCTAGGAAAGATCGCTTCGACCTCTTTCCTGTGGGTAGGTGCGGAGGCTATGGGAAGATGAAGAGGATCAACCTCGGGCGATGAGGGTGCTAAGAAGGCCCCCGAGTAGCTCCGGGACCACTGAACTCGGGACCGAGAGAGGAGGAGGCTCGGTTATTCCATTGAGGCCCGGTCCCT
Organism: Lycium ferocissimum; assembly: GCF_029784015.1. NCBI lineage: Eukaryota > Viridiplantae > Streptophyta > Magnoliopsida > Solanales > Solanaceae > Lycium > Lycium ferocissimum. The sequence continues at coordinate 68,163,879 of NC_081351.1, forward strand.
CGGAGGACCCGGTGACAATTCCTCCCGAGTTTTTGACATCCGGGGAGGAGGACCCCCTGGGGATAGTTATGACACGGATCCGTCGAGTATTCGTACGGGACACCGAGGAGGAGATCCCCGGTACATGCCAGCCTGCTCTATGGCGGATTATGTCGGACCGGCTACCCCCGGTGAGCATTACGGATTACTCTAGCCCTCTATCCTGGCCGTCGGTAAACCAGGAGTTGCTCGATTATCCATATCCCTCGAATTCGGAGGAGAGAGATGAGGAAGGTCAAATGAGCAAATGGTGGGTAGACAATGATGAAGACCACACTTCACCTTATAGATCACCAGATCAGACTAAAGACCGATTGACTACAAGTATATGAGACTTTATTGGAATTTCCTATGTATGTGCATTTGCTGTAGATTATTACCTAATAGCGGCGAGCGGAAGTCCTAAAGGGGCCGATAACCAAGTATGTATAAGTAACGACAATGAAGGTGTTTTCGCCAGCATTGGGAATCTTGAAATTTGGGACGAAAGGTAGCCATATATGCAGATGAAAGGTGAATATCGAGCAAAATAATATTTGTGTAGTTAGAAGAATAAGAGGTCTATTCTAATCACCAGGAGGGAGATGAATTTCGAGAATGTTTTGGAACTTTTTGAGACTTGACTTGCCTGGATGATATGATGAAGGTTATGCGAGGGTGCGTGAGACCAACCCGGCGTTAACGCATCGGATTTCATTAGAGTTTCAGGTTAAGCGTGTTGGAGTGAGAGAAATACTAGGAGATGGGTGACCCTCTACAAAGTGTACTAAAATCCTACGAAGTCAGACATAAGAGGTAGATGGGAAATTAGAGTAGCCTAAAGGGGAATTGGAGTATGCGGAGTGGCTGCGAGCTCTAAAAGATTGTGAAGAATTAGGCGGACTAGATCGGCAAAGAGAAGGAAGGCGCATCACAGTTTTAGGATTAGGATAGGTTTGAAAAGTATTCAGATGTACTTGTGAGCAAGGCGTTAGAAAATATGTGCGTATGCGTATGATATCTCATATGTGGTTGTACCAACGGGTATGTGTATCTCAACAACCGACGTTGCAGTATATGGAAGGTATTAATCAAATAAGGTAACAAAGTTCAAGTGGCAAAAATGGTACGAATGTTACAAGGTAAATTAATGTTATTCTTACTGCATGTTAGAGTTGAAAGGTCCTAATGTAATAACATCGGGGAAAGGAAGAAAGTGAGTATATATTGGAAGAGAAGAGATTAGAATATCTTGAGAAAAGAAGAGAGAAGTGAGAAATGAGGGTGAGTGAAGCTTCCAAGAGAGATGACGGGCAATGCAAGGGACTATTTAGATAAAATTTGGGAGTAGGTGTGTGAAAGGAATAGGGTATGATCGCATGGACAGGAAATGAACGTACAGAATTAGGAGAACAAATACTGGTAAGTAGGACTGAGGGGAAGTAACCACGAAGAGGAAGGGGAAGTGAGGAAGAATAAGCAGGTTCGGTAACAATGTTAGGGGATTCCCAGTTCTTGAGAAGCAATCGAGGAACTAAAGGCACGACCAAGCAGACATAATCACCTTGGAAAGGGAAGAAGCCCTCCTAAAAGATGATTTGGAAATAAAATGGATCTGCAACTCTAAAAGGATATTCTATGAACTTTAGGGTCAATGTAATAATATGAGGAAAGAAGGAGAGCATTTTGGAGTAAAGTAAATGGAAATCTTTAACCCCGGGGGTACACAGGATGCTTTAACGATTTAGCTGTAAGAAACCGATTAATCATCGAGACAAGAACGAAGATGATGGGACGACACAAATGATTAGAAAATTAATGGAATGGGACAAGAATTCCGGCAAAGGCCGAGAAATTCGGTCATAGAGGGAGTAGAATGAAATGTAAGGAAGGTGTATGGAAGACAACTCGGCCGTAGCATCAGAAAGACAGATAAAGGCTTGATGAATGAAGCATGAAGAGAGTGTAAATTGTAAGAATCCCGTGCTAAGATCAAGAAGTAGCAAGACACTAGGAAAACTTGATGTACGGCTGCAACACGAACACATAGTTAGGAAGAATTGTGAGTGAATGAGCTAAACGGGTGGAAGGACTAATAGTGTTACACCTCAAAAATTTCCCCTTAGCGTACAGTAAATAGACTAGCGAGGGGTACGACGTGTACAAGGTTTGGACAAGTAAGAACTAGCATGTGATGACCCTAATTAAGATTTCCAAAGACACTAGACTTGAAGAAAGAAAGTTGTTAGGAGAAGTGAGTTATAAGTTGAGAGTATCGGATGAGAAGTACGAGTATTGAGTTAATGACGTATAAATGATGCCCCAAGGAAGAGTTATAACGTCCCTTAGAATGGTATTGAAGTAAGGAACAAGTGTTAAGAAGGTTCCATAAGGATCGGAGATCAAACGAGTCGGCGAAACAACTCTCGAAAAACTGAGCAAGCATACGGCCGGACATGCGCCGTACAAAAATCTACGGACCGTATGTCAGTAGTGATACGGCCCGAATAGCATATTCTACTGGACCAAATATACGGCCCAACATACGATCGATGATTATCGGACATCTGTTGGTGGTATATTTCAATCGGGACTGAAGTGCATTTTATATAAGGGACCTTTCCTTTTCATTTCATACTTCACCCTCCACCATTCAAGAGACCTCTAGAGAGTTCCATACACCTCAACCACAAGAAACTAATAGAAATTCAAGATCAACAACAATAAATCAAGAGAATCAAGTGAAGGAAACCTATTAGAAGTCATCCAAATCAAGAAAACCCAAGAGAGATGAAATAGGGTTTTGGTGGAAAAGGTGCAATATCATCCAAAGCTTGTTCCTCTATTATTTAAGGTAAGTTTCATGACCTATTCATGTTAATTAAAGTATTATTAAGTTGAAAAACATGGATTGTAGAAGTGTATAGCCAATGGGTCATCAAATGTGTGAATAGTAATATTGTGGAGTAGTAGTTGGATTGAATCATGGAAACGAATATGTTGATGTTATGAAGGTGTTATAAATGATATTTAGAACATGAAATAAACATTGGATACGAAAGGATGCGATAGTGAACTTTGGCCATAATTATGAAGAATTGAAGTAAAGTTATGAAATACGAATCATGTGAATGGATGACGATTGTTGTTAGTGATATTGTGATGGTTGTTATGAATGATGGGAGTTGATATGGAATATGGTGGAAGGTAGTTTAAACAAAGGAAACATGTTGCCCAATTTTCTATAGCATTAACGGAGCGCTCTCATGATTATTAACTAATGTTGATACGAATCCTATTGAAGGTATTAGCGAGTGCATTAAAGAGACGACGAGCGATAAAAATGTAGCTAGCGACAAGGTATGTGGAAGGCTCAACCTTTCTTTCTAAGGCATGACTCTATGGTATGAATCTTCCTATCTTTCCATGACATCTCTACATATGTATGTGTCGGAACTGATGAGTCTACACTATAAAGGGGGCTCATATGAGATGAAATGAGTAGTATGACATGAATGTGATAACAGTAGAGGTCTAGAGATCCTAAAGTTACGATACAAGATTTTTATAAAGTTAATGGCCTTCATATGACTCCTTGCTATTAATCCTTGTTGATAACCCTACCTTATGATGATTAGTCTTTTTCCTTCAAGGCATGATTTTCCTCCGTCTCCACGAATCTCCTAAACTCCAAAGAACTAAGAGCCTATGTTGTAAATAGCTATACGAGAGAAAGATGAGAGATATATAATATGAGTACGACGATAATTGACGATGATAAGTTAAACCTAAAGAGGCCTAAAGGGAGAAATGACGCCATGAAGTCAACGACTCTAAGAATGATTCCATTGATGATTTGCTTGTGAACACTCACCTTAAAAATGTAGCCCCTTCTAGGTGAGCTACGATAATCTGATTACTCGTAATGTAGTAGTCGGGGGTTCCGACAGCACGTCACCCGACATGACTATAGATGCTTATAAGTTCCAATATACGATGTGATGATATATGCATTTATATGTGTGTGTAATGACACTAAATTGTGATAGAGCCATGATATGTTTATAAGACATTAATGATTGAAAATCTATGATTTGTATGTTGATGCTAACCTACAATGTACCTATAAAATGTATGATGGCGAGTATATGGTATATATATCTATATATATAAATGCTTTGATGTGTACATAGTATGTATGATAATAGAGATTATGGCATGACCACCACCGATTGGGCTGCGTGCGACCACACACCGTACCAAGAAAAGGGCGGATAATGCGTATAATTCACCCAGATGCCCAGAAAAGGGCGGTTGGGCTGATATAATTCCACCGTACGAAAGGGCGGTTGGGGTGATATAATTCCCGTACCAGAAAGGCGGACATGATCACCAACGGTGGCGGCACACGATGGGTACCCAGACGTGAACTAATGACGGATATATACATATGATATGGAAATGCATGTATGATATTATGATGCTTATACGGTATGATAACTTATGTGATATGCTATGGGTAATATATGTAATGAGTGTGTCCAGTCGAAGGTTATGTCCTAAATCTGTGCCACTAGGACTTCCCTACTATGTTTATTTCATTCATGCCTTACATCTCGGTCTGATATTCGTCTTGCAGCGTCACTCTTTTGGACGCGTAATTTCGTACCCACGAGTGAACGGGGGAAGACGGTGCGGATTCATAGGGACTATCGGCCCGGTGCGAAGCCCTCCTTTATTCCGGAGGTGCTATTTTTTGAGACGTTATTTTGTGTATATATATTTTGGGCATGACGAGGTCCTGTCCGGTCCATATGTTCAGTGTTCTAGTAGAGGCTCGTAGATGCGTATGTGTGGGTAGTATGGTCCCATAGACTTCATGTATATGCAAGTATATGTATATTATTATTTTGATAGCCTAAAGGGGCTTATGTTTATACAAGTAAATATGTTGTAAATGAAAAATCATTTTCTGGGATTACAAATGGTAAAGAGATGTGAATGAAGGCAGGACAAGACATAGAATGAGTGGTGCTCGGTGGTCAGCCTCGGGTACCAGTCGCGGCCCCTAGTCGGGTCGTGACCCGTAGTGGATGGAAGGGCATAGAATAGTGACGGGATGGTATGGTATAGACCTAAATGGAAGGAGAACTTAGGGCAAAAAAGAGATTTTAAGTGTTAAAAGGAATTCGAAACCTAGAGCAAGGAGAATTTCAAGGATATTAAAAAGATAGTCATGGAGAAAGACTAGGGCTAAAAGAGCGTGGTATAGTCGGACACTCCATAAGGGGCTTAATGAATTCGATGTCCCCATTAATTCATTAACCTAGGGGACTACTAGTTATGAGAGGTAGAAGTGAAAAGACGATAAAGAAGGCGTTTGGATTGTATCCAATATGTATAAGCATTTTGATTTGATACAAGAACTCAAGTAGCAAAAAGGAAAACAAGTTAAACCATGCGATGAAAAGAACTCCAGCATTATATGGAATAAAGGAGTTAAAGGATCACTAAGGTCGGCCAGATGACTATCAAAGGCGGTTAACACTCAAAGGTTACAGTATATAAAAACATCCTTTAAAAAGGGGGAAGAACAAATTCAATTCTAAAATGAGCTACAATATTCCGAAGCTCAAGAAAGGGAAATCTTAGCACTAGAAGAGATGAAAATTTTAGCAAGAGGAATAAGTATAGGGAGTTCAATGATCTCCAAAGGAAAGGGAGATAGTGTGCCTATGAATAGCAAGACAGCAGTGCTACCTAAATTAGAAAGTACCTCGCAAGTCGTGGAGTCGCAAGTCATGGAGTCGCAAGTCGCCGGTTATATCAAATGTGAGAGTATGTGTTATAGAACCATATAGACAATCGTCTTGATGCAATGGCTGACAAAAATGGTATAAGGACAACGATAGGGAGTTAAAGAAGAACAACGGCTAATTTAAATCTCAAATGATCACCTGTACAAGAGAATCAAGGACTTAAGAGGAAAGCATACTCGTATCAAAAGGAAGTTATAATTAAGTAGGATTTTATCTTAGTTCCATGTTTATGAGTTTATATTGCAATTATGCTAAAACTGAGGCGAGGAAATTGTAGGAAAAGATTAGGTATGAATAGGATGATATTGTAAGGAATTAAAGAGTTCGACTAAGGAATTAAAAAGGAGATGATGTGGTATGTATATAAGGTCGACGAATACAAAAAGGGATAATCTAAAATAGCACCAAGAAGCAAGCAAGGAAGAGTGCCATATCTGAACAAGGGAATTTGCCTACTAGTAGAGAATACGGAGCAAGGCAAAAGAGTACAACAATTAAGAGTGCTCATAGACGGCGAGCCGTAACAATCATGAATTAAGACCATCTTAATGGCAATAGGTCCCAGGACAGTAACTAGATATCAATTGACCACTAAGTACATACATAAGAACATGTGGACATAGAACTAATGAATGAGTTCGATAGAGAATTGGGAGGATATGAAAGAAGACTAATGAGCCCATAGTATAAGAGCATGGCGATCAAAAACTAAGGGAGGACAACCAGTTCATGAAACTAATAAAAGCGTCGTAAGCTCGCAAGCTACAACATTCGAGGATGAATGTTCCTAAGGGGGGAAGGATGTTACACCTCGAATTCTCAGGGCCTGAGCATTCCACGTACTTCACCATATTAATGGAGTATCGGAGACGTTCCATGAAGTTTTGGAAGGTACAAGCTATGGGAAGTTCGTAACAATGAAGTAAAGGATGAATTACGATCTCGTAAGTCGTAACCGGGTAGGACAACCTTGAAACCAAAGGACATGATCATTATCAAGTATGATTAATGATAAATATCATGTATGGAGAGTTTTAGAAGATTCCGGGACAAAGCAAAGCGAAGAAAATAAGTTTGTCGAAAATTTAGAAAAAAAAATTGGCAGAATTCTAGACAGAATTTTGGGTCATCTTTGGAGGGGTCTATCTCTGAGTATATGAGGAGTTTTAAGGTGTTTCAAAAACTTAAAATGAATTTCATCGAGTCTAGTTTCCAACGCAATAAACCGTTCATCAATCCTACATCGGAGCAGGGAGTTATGGCCATTTTAAAATGGACGATCGAGAGAACCCGAACCTCGGCGAGAATCCGAAAAATCCACTTAAAAGCCCACTTATGTTTTGACCCGGCCCAATCCGAATTTGGCACCTATAAAAGGGCCTCTACACTTCATTTTAGTCATTTTTCTTCAACTTCATAATCCTCTAGAACTACCCTAACCACTCCAAACCTCTCTAGAATTTTCCATGTGTCACGACCCAACCCCGTAGGCCGTGACTAGCGCCCGAACTGGGCACCCGTACGTACCAAAAGCCAAAAATAGTAACTCAGGTATTTAGGAAAAATTTGGGCAGAGTTTCCTCTGTTTTTCCTACTAACCAAAATTTACCTGCACACAGAAAATACCAACAAAGGCCACACAGGGCCAACATATCCATATACACATATATAGGCGAGCCGACAAGGCTGCCGCCGTGGATAAACCGCCCAAACATATAGCACATACACATACTGTACAGATAGAGCCATAACCCACATGCGTGTCTACAGACCTCTACACAGAGTAACAAAACCATATGACGGGACAGGGCCCGTCGTACCCCCGAATAAATATATACACGAATGTAGCAAAAGATCGTACCAAAATGGGGCTCCGAACAAGGGAGCTCTTCAAGATACCCGAACGGGGACCCTAAGCGGCGGCTCACTCAAACGTGTATCCGTACCGCGCCGCATGAAACGCACCCCGAAGAAAGGGGTCAGTACGAAATATGTACTGAGTATGTAAAGCAGCAAACACAATAACTGAATCATACGGAAGTAAAGAGGACAGCAGAGTAGTACAGTAACCGGGTCTCATAAAACTCACCTTGAACGTAAATCATGCTTTTCAAAATCATTAATGGACTGGGTATCATAATTAAAGAAAGTATCATGAACATATGCATACATAACATGCCCCGGCCCTCTAACGAGGGACGCGGTAAGTAAAATCATCATGTATATACATGTAACGTGCCCCGCCCTCCGGTGAGGGACGCGGTGAAAGGAATCAACATATGCCATCCCCGCCACCTCCCCGTCATCACATCATCATCATATGTATATATATATATATATAACATGCCCCGCCCTCTAGTGAGGGACGCGGTGAACAATGCAAAGGAATTGCACGAATACATGCCCCTGGCCCGGACGCAGATGAAAGATGTCATAACCGTTCGCACGAGCGAGTAGTGAGAAAACCATATGCAAAATAAAATATAGCATTTACGGAGAGATTCCGTAGCATAATTCGGATGACAACCATATGACGGAAACGGAGCGAGAATCATAGTGTATGCATTTCGGATATCACAATAACATATGTCAAAATAAGCTTTTTGTAATCATTTTCATGTTTCAAAATATATTATGGGACTTATCGAATAATTCAAATGAATGTCATATAGTAGTTAGGAGAGTAGCCAAGAGTTTTCCTTTCAACTTTATTCCAAAGTGAGCCTAACGGGAAATGCATCGAAAAATCGAGGGAAGGGCCCACCTCGGTCAAATGAGGTGGCGTACACAAGTTTACGTACATTACATTTCATGGTGTCACTTGTGAGAGTTTTAGGGTAATCGGATCTTGCTTATACAAGTTCTAGACGTTAGGCAATTGTTCCCACTATTTATAACATATTCAATTCAATTTTACTGAATGAAAAAGGGGCAAATCTAAGCTCGGATTCCTAGGAGTAGAGTCATCCGCGAGGCTCGTGTCAAAACCTATTATGCCTAGGACATGCCAAGAGAACAAAAGGTGAAGCTTTACATACCTTTCTTGCCCTTTTCGCTCGCCAAAAGTCAAATCCCGTTTCGTTCGAAACCTACAAATGGTCACATTTGCCAATTACTATTCATCGTGCTTACAATTCCAATTTTAACCAATACTTGGCTACGGAAATTTGGGCAGCATTTCCCTATACATACAACATCCCCGAGATTCAACTCGGCCCAAATATCAACAACCAAACTAACAACAACGCCAATAGCGTCAACAATTGAATTGAAACGCATTCTAACATAAATTGTCTTCTTTTCCAAATACGCAACATCTCCCAATCTAACTTTGTATTTTCAAATCAAGGTCAATATTTTCATATTTCTATATTAGCCAAGATCATTCCAATATGATTAGGAAGCGTTTAATATCATTCTACAAAATATTTACAAAATATACAAGAATCCCACCGAAACCATAATTCATTCGAAACTTCTAATCTTCAACATACATATTTATAACATATTTCCATATTCCATTTCATCAATAACACTAATCATATTTGCACCTTAACCACTTCGTTTCCATAATATCATAAATCCATACTAATACGTCCTAATCTTCTACATTCCATTTCTATGCCAACCTAAACCATTTTTCCTTCCTTTAGGCTATAAAGATCACAACAACACAACTAACATATTAAACACAATTAATTCATTCCCATTCCCTCATAGAGTACCACACGGCCAACACCACATTACCAACCTCAACTAAATTCATTCAACTTTCACTTTTCAATATAGAGTCCATCACCACTACCACTAGAACATGACATAAAATTCAACTCATCATAGGTATACAATAATATACATACACGGCCACCTATATATATATATACACCCACCTTGCAAACTTCCATATTTCCATAGTTTCTACTCATTGCTATATACTACAACACAACAAACCTTCATAACATCATAAAAACATAAAATTCTTACCTTTTCCAAATTTTTCCCAATTGCCAAAAGAAGCACTTTCTTGCCTCAAAATTTATGTCATCTTGAAGAGGATCTTGAGCTTAATAAGAATACAAGAGAATTACAATTTTTGGACCAAGATCAAGGCTAGGAATGTTTTTCTTTTCTTTTCTCCTCTCTTTTCTCTACGGCCGAAGGCCTTCTTTTTTTTTTTTTTTTGCTCTAGTTTCTTTTGTTTCTCTCTTGAATTCTCTAGATGAACAAATGGTCCCTTATTTATTTTGTTCATGTGAAATAATTAAATGGGCTTGGGGCCATAAGCCTCTTGGCCGGCCACCCCTTGGTGTTGGGCCTAAATTTTCATCATTTTTTTTTTAGCCCAATGACTTATTGGTCACATTTTAGAATTCCCGAAACTAATCTCCAAAATTCCCATTTTGCCCTTAGCCTTCCTCGACACTTCCACATTAATATTATTCCCTAAACAACTCATGTACTAAATAAAATCAATCATTACCTTATTTCTTACAAACCAAAATTATTTCCAATTTTTCAAAATTAGCACACTTACTAAAAATGGAAATTGCCTCCAAATGCTTCCTTAACATTTACATGACACTAAAATCATACACAACTCAAGTCTTTAAGACACACAGATGTCTCTCGGGATATTCTTGACCCTATCTTCTCATAATTCACTCAAATTGTCCCGTTGTTCAAAATACGGGATATAACACCATGCTTCTCTCTCCACTACAAGAATATTCTTGAAGGCTCTCTAACATTCCAAAACATTCTATACCATCACAAAAGAGAATCAAACTCTAAATCCCCAAGCTAAGTCATGGAAAAGGATTGTTCTTGTCTCCACTTAATGTTGTGACAAATTTGGTCTTGGAAGAAGTTGAGTGGGGTAAAGTTTTTCTAGTGTAAGGTATGTTCTCCATCCTATTTCTCATGATTAAGTTGATTTGAAGGTTTAGCAAGTCCTATAAAAGAAGAGAATCATAGTATAGAAGTGGCAAATTATTAAAGTGAAGATGATGACTATGGAATGAATTTGAGAAGAGATTTTGGATTAATTTGAGATTAAATCGAATATAATTCTTTGATTATGGTACTGTGGATATTGTTATGGTTAGTTGAGAAATTTGGAAAACATCGTGTGGGATGTTTTATAGCCTATTGGTGTTGATAATATTGTTGTGATGTTAGTATTGTTGTTGTTAACGTTGGTTGTTGGATTGTGATTTCGGCTAGGCATATAAACGGGGAGGTGCCACCCGAATTTTGCGCATTCTAACGGAATTAAATCGCGGCTTAAGACGAGCGTATGACATTGAGCCTAATAATAGTATGAATGGTTTAGATGTATATTTACGAGCTTGAAGGATAAACGTTGAACGACTAATGCGACGAAAGGTATGTTAAGGCTCGTCCCTTTCTTTCAAAGGCATGATTCCTATGGTATGATTCCATAAGTGCTTCCATAACCTCCTTGATTTCAAAAGCTAGAAGTTTATGACCCTTAAAGTTTCTTATGATGCTAAAAATGAGAATGTTTTTATGAGGGTTACGTGAGGATAATTTTATGCTTAAAGGTCTCAAATATGATTTCAACGATGATGTGAAGATGTTAAGCTATTTCATGATTTTCTCGATTTATTTCAATGTTGTTGATCTCACCTTATAAATTGTTCCTTCAAGGTGGGATAGAGCGATAGTATTTATTCGAACTCCTATGCGCGCCATGAGTATAATATATGTATATGGCTATTTTGTGACATTACGTAATTCCATTATTTCATTTTGATTGTGCACCGGCAATATTTTCATTCTTCATGTATATATAAGGCACGCCGATTGACGGGGGGTACGCCGTGACCTTTGTTTTATATATATATATATATATATATATATATATATATATATATATATATGCACAAACTTGACGGGGGTGACGTTGTGACCTTTGTTGTGTATATATAAGGCACTGATTATGGGGTGACGCCGGTGGCCTTTGTTGTGACGTGTATATGTATGGCACAAATATAGCGGGTGACACTTTGGCCTTTGTTGTGACGTGTATATGTATGGCACAGTTGACAAGGGGTGACGCTGTGGCTTTTGTTGTGACGTGTATAGGTATGACACAGTTGGCAGGGGGTGACGATGTGGCCTTTGTTGTGACGTGTATATGTATGGCACATGGCGGGGGTACGCTGTGGCTTTGTCGTGACGTGTATATATATGGCACAGCTTGATGTGGGTGACGTCGTGGCCTTTGTTGTGATATTTCTATGGATATATGTGCTTGTTTGATATAGCTGTACTGATGCATTTATTTTGCCTATTCATTGACATGTCTCAAATGTTTTCCAGGATTTTATGTACATGTCGATTTCATGCCATACATACTCAGTACACTATTTGTACTGACCGCCTTCTTCGGGGGCTGTGTTTCATGCCCGCAAGTATAGACACTCGCCTTGGTGATCTTGGTTTAGGACTTCAAATTTCACCGCCGGAAGGGCTCTAGTGTTCCGGAGCTCGAGTCATCTTGGTACAATGCATCCTTTGACATAGGCTTTGTTATACTCTTGAGGTCCGTAGACATGTGCGGGGTTGCGTATACGGTTTGATCGGCCATGCGTACGTAGTTCGTTTTGGATATTCCCATGCATAGTGGCAGCCTTACTGGCTTGCATATTTTGTTAGGTTTGGTTAGCTGTGGCTTCTCAAGAGACAAAGTTCTTTTTGATGGCCAATATGATGAGTTTACGATGCTGTTTATTCTGCATTGCCATATTGTTTCCAGCTTCGGCCTGATCATATCAGCAGTTCGTATACGGTGTCCGGGGCCGGGCACTAGTCATGGGCCCATCGGTTTGGGTCGTGACAAGCCATAGTAAGACTCGATAATTTCGGTACCCGGCCATAATTGGATTCGGTAATATCGGTACCCGACAATAACAGGACTCGATAATATCTATAGCCGGCCATAATAGGACTCGGTAATATCGGTACCCGGCCCTAATAGGACTCGTTAATATCGGTTCCCGGCCATAATATGACTCGGCAATATCGGATAACTATATACTAATATATATTAATACATATAGCATGCAACAAAGCCCAACTAAATATTTCTACCCTATCAGAGTGACGTAAGGTCGGTAGCCTCCGATGTCTCATTATGGAATCATCACCGTCGCTATATCTCACCATGAAGGAACAACTATCATAAGGTGAGATCAACATTAATGACTACAATCGGTATTCATATGACAAGCTCAATAGTATCATAAGAACATTAAGAACTTTCTGCCTTGGCATTTCTGTAATTGAAATCATCATCACAATCATCATCATTATCATCACAAAGGTCATTATCAACGGTATCGTAAGAATCATGAAAATTATGGACTTCTAGTGTTTCTAGGAATCGGAATATGGGGGATATCATGTATAGGTTGACAGCTATAGAATCATGCCTTTAAAAAGAAAAGGGATAGCCTTACATACCTTTTGGGTCTCCTTAATGTCACGACCCAACCCCGTAGGCCGCGACTAAAGGCCCGAGCTGGACACTCGTATACACACCTGTTAGCTGTAATCAGCCCATAACTAGCATAATAAAGAACTTATATAAAAAGGCAAGACGTCGTCTTAAAACTGTCACATATATACACATATCACAGCAACCTATCTCCTGAGGAGTTACAACTCTCAACAGATAACATCGTACATAAGCCGGTGAGGCTATCATAACATGTGGGGACGTCCCAACTATATACATGCAAGCCGACAAGGCTGCCACTACATACAGTATCCCAAAACATATATATATACATACGCAAGCCGACAAAGCTGCCACTACGAATGGGAACGTCCCAAAACATAAGTCATATATACACAACTAACAACAACTGTATACAAACCCACACATATGTCTACGAACCTTAAGAGTATCAACAATAACATGGACCAGGACAGGCCCCGCCGTACCCCCGAATGAACACATGTATACAACGAAAGGATCTATACCCAAA
>NC_081351.1:68177830-68189386 GCF_029784015.1 Lycium ferocissimum
ACGCGGGTCGATGACCGTACGTGTCGACGGACCGTCGATTTGCTCGGCGTCCTGCGCACGAGAAACACAATGAGTCGTACAACGATGGTCCGTCAACGTGTCGACGGCCTGTTGACGATGACTGGTGTCTACAGATTTTCCTGAATCGGTTCAGGTTGAGTCGATTCGATTCGTTCAACTTTCAATCCTGTAAATTACCAGGAATACCTGCTGGTACTTTTGTACACGGGGTAAGACACTTTCTATCTCCAAAACTCGAGCACGGGTCTCTATCCCAAAGGCATACCCGACTAGGAAACCATAAGTTCTCCTACAATGAAAACGAGAGGCGTAACAGTATGCATGCGAGCAAGTTAGTAAATTCCTCTTTTTCCCGCAAGGGTGAATTTATTAAACAAGGTTTGAAGCCTTGAGTTCTTGTTATTTGTTCTTACCAAACCCTAGTTATTTTCCCAAATAAACCAAAGTTTTTGGTGTTAGCTAATGTTTGCAACCTCTAACTATGTGATGAAACCGAAGAATAAATAAACCCTAACAATCCATTATGCGTATATCAATCACAATCCCCAATCACAAGACACCCGTCCTTTGGTTCACAACCTTAGTAAAGGTGTTTAGCTCCTCGTGCAACAAGAAAACAATAAAAGATTGAATATTGTATAATTAAATTTTTTGTATTGAACTTACGAATAAAACTTAAAAGTAATCGAAGGTAATTGTCGGAAAATCTTCAATTGTACTAAAAACCCAAAAGTAATTACTACAAGTCTAAAACTCCTTTCTAAAAATAAAACTTAAATAGGTATTTATACAATTTAACTTGGAATAATTAATCCCAATCTAGTTACAGTTCGATTTGCAACCGATGAGTCGTCTTAGTGCTTCGACGGTCATCGACATGTCGACGTGCATGACAATGATCCGATGACAGACTTTCACTTTGCACTACTTTAACCGTCTTTGCACTTCGGCGACCGTCGATCATGTCAACGTGCGACTCGACGGTCCGATGACCTTTACACCTTGCGGCATATGTCGACAAGGCAACTCGACGGATTTTTGAACATGTTGAGGGCCCCGTCAATCTTCCGCTCGCATGTCGCGATCTTCCTTACGTAGGAACTCTCCTTGCAATTCTACGACCTAAAACGACGGACCCGAAAATGCTTAGTGCACACAAGTACAAAACACTTGATTTCCTTTTTTTTTTTCACTTGTCGAGCATTCTAACTTCGAAATACCTGCACAACACACAAAACACATCAAACTTACTCAAAATTAAGTAAAACTTAGAGTTAAAAAGCATTAGATATGCCATAATTTCACGGTACATCAACAACGAGAGATCTACCACTAAGCGGCCTCCCGTGGTGTCTTTCGTCCGCGCATGACGGTACCGACCGAATCAGTGATCTCGCTAATTTTCACAGTTTTCCACTCTACCACACAACACTTCATCCGAGGCCTCACAAACACAAACAAAACATGCACATTAATGTAAAAACACCATACGAACTCTCCCGTTATCTTGAAATCCCCAACGGAGGTCTAATTTCCTATGTCACCCCCAAATGGACTCGATACAATCAACTAATAATCACACGCAAGCCAAATTTTCAGTTCTTAGAATTCTATACGAGTTTCTATTAACTCGTTCTACCTTTAGAAAGGTTCTATTTGGTAGAGTAATCCTAGAATTCCATAACGATTGTCGTTTCATCAGATAACAATTAAAAAATCGTTCGTCCCCGAACGGAAAGGATGAGGAATCTAGGAAAAAGTACCTGTCTCGGTGAAAAGTCGAGGGTACTTGCTATGCATATCCGATTATGTTTCCCAAGTCTTCTCATCGGGCGATTCTTCCACTAAACTTTCACGAGGCTATTTTCTTAGACCTCGACTTGCGAACTTCTTTATCTAAGATAGCAATAGGCTCTTCCTCATAAGTCAAGTTATCATGTAGTAACACGAATCCCAACGGATTATGTACGAAGTTCGTCATGATACTTCTTCAACATTGAAATGTGAAATACCGAATGAACGCTCGATCGCCGGAGGTAAAGCCAACTCCATAAGCTACCTCCCCCATGCTGAGAATCTCAAATGGCCCATAAATCTTAGGCAGAGCTTGCCTCTTCCAAAACCTCGTCACACTCTTCATGGGTGAAATCTTTAACAAAACTTACTCTCCTCCATAAACTCAAGATCTCGGACCTTTCGATTTCGCATACTCCTTTTTCCTACTCTATCTGCCAAAAGCTTAGCTTGAATCACTTTCACCTTCTCTAAAGACTCTCTTAGAAGGTCCGTACTCAAGGTCACACCTCAAACGCATCGAACCAACCAATAGGAGACCTATACCTCCTCATACAAAACCTAAAGGAGCCTGTCGATGCTCGAGTGGAGCTATTGCTGTATACGAACTCGCCAATGGTAAGAATTGATCCGGTGACTGCAAAATCTATCACACAAGCCGAAGCATATCCTCAAGAACATCGAATAGTGCCTACCGGCCCGTCGATGCGAGAGTGGAAATCGCTAAGGTCCAACCTAGTACCAATTCCTCAAACGATGCTTCTAAAATTGAGATGTAAACGTCATGCCTCTATCGGATACGATGGAAATGGGAACCCCGTAGTCTAACAACCTCGTGAATGTAGATCTTGGCTAATATCTCGGCCTCATAAGTTATCCGCCGGAATAAATAAGTAAACTTCATCAACCTATTGACAATAACTCATATAGAATCAAACTTCCCTAACGCCTTTGGAAGACCAACCACGAAATCCATTTCTATTTTTTTCCTACTTCCATCGGGAATGGGCTCCCTTAATGAAACCCCGGGTTTCGATATTCTACTTCAATTGGGGTGTTGAGCCCCTAATTTTCACCTCTAAAACATATTTTTTTAAATTTTTTCCATATTTTTTGGGGTCCAAGACGGGGTAGGATTTTTTTTTAAAAAAATTAAAAATTTTGAAAAATTGCAAAATTGACGTTTAATTACTTTTTGGGGAAAATTAAAAAATTATAAGAAATTACAAGTTATTTATTTTCATAAATGTAAGTCAAAAAATAAATAATACAATCCCTTTTCTTTAACTCAAAAAAATTGTTAATTAAAACAACATCGAGTTACTTCCTTTCCCCGCCACTTTTTTTTCACATACTTAAATATTACCCGGAACTACGCCGATATTAGGTTTGTATTAAAGCTCGTATTTTAAAACAACATATTCTAAAGTCTATTAAAATTCCCAAAGCGGGTTTAAAAGGGGGGTTTTTGGGGGAATAAGTATTTTCGTATAATTGTTTATTTATTTTTTTAATTATATATAGGGGCCTTATTAACATACGTTCTAAACTGGGGGCCCTTTTTAAACTTTTCGAAAAAATTTTTTGGGGGGGGGGACTATATATAAAAAAAAGGGACCAAAGTTGTCATAGGACAACCCGGCCCCTTTTTTCAAAATTTTTTGGCCCGCCTCTTTTCTTCTCCCCCGAAGTCTTTGGGATGGTGATTTTTTTTTTTTGGGGTTTTTTATCACGACCTCGGGGGGGGCCATTCCAGGCCTTTTCCGCCCCCGGGGGGTTTTTTTGTTCCCCCATCCTCTTAATGTCAATGGTGGGGTTTTATTTCAGTTTTGGTTAAGTTTTAATGTTCAATTTTAAACCTAATATTGGGAGTTACTCTTATTCTTCCCGTGTCATGAGAGCCTGGACGGGGCCTCGACCCCGCTTTTTTGTTTGGCACCTGACACATAAATAAAGGAATTATAAAGGGGGAAATCCCAATCCAAATTTGTTAGGAAATTTTGAGGGATTTTATCTTTTGTTTGTACTACGTGAAAGTTATTAGTACTATTTTTTGGTCTTTTTTTCCTGTACTATTCCTAGAATTTGGGGTTTTTTGTTTTAAAAATAGTACTATACTTTTCCGGGAATTATTCGATTTTTTAAAAAAATTGGCGAAATTGGATAAGGATAGTACGAGAAAGAAAAGGGTTAGAAATTGGTTGTTTTTTGACTTTTTTTTGAATTTTAAGAGCGTGGGGAATTTTGGGGGAAAATTGGGCCGGGAATGAGTTTTGTTTAAAAATTTTTACCCCCAGAACCCCAATTCTTCCTTATAAATAGAAGGATTTCGCCATTGGGAAAAGGACCCTTTTTTTTTCCGGGGCCGAAAAATCCTAAGTATTTAAAATCCTATAAGTCTTATATACTATCATATACCATTAATATACTATTATACACCATCTATATACTATAAAACACACAAATATACACTATAAAAACCCTTTACAAATATTATACTTTTCTTACACTACTCTTATATTCATATAATATAAAAAAAATTCCCAAGAATAAAAGGTTGTTTCTAGGTTTTTAAAGTTTTGGTTAAGAAGTTAAATCTCCCCAAATTTGATTTTTTTGGTTCCCCAAAAAAAAAGGTAATAACCTATTCAATCTAATATCATATTATTTTAATTTTCAATGTAATATTTTGTAATATATGTGTCTATTTTCACTTGTTATTACTTTGTTAGTTCATTTTTATGCTTGTATCCAAAAATGGGGGCGATCTTAATTTAATTGATTTTAAATTCAATTTTAGGGGAAGGGTAAGGGCCCGTGTTCTCCTAAAATGAAGTAAGATATGAAGAAATGAATTTGTTATAAAAAAAAACAAAATAAAAAATGAGGTTTTCAAAATTTTGGTTTGGTTTTCCCGAATTTTGGGGACAAAAAGTTTTTAAAAGGGGAAATTTTTAAGTTAACAACCTACAACCCCCAATATGTACCCCTTGCCTAGAATATGTGTTTTTTTCTTTTGGGGGAAAAAAATAAGTAAGAATAAGGGGTGTGTTAAAGATGGGGTGATAATTTGTCCAAAATACGTTTGAAATAAGAAAAACCAGGAATTTTTGGGGTTCCTTTGTCTTTTTCCGTTCCTTTTTCCAAACTTTGTTAATGTCCTTTTTAAAAATGTTAAACTTTTTTTTGGTTAATTTAAAAAGGTTTTTGAGTTTTTTTTTCGTGCATTTGTGATGATCATCTTTTTGGTTTTTAAAGTTTTTAAGTAAAGGGTCATGTTCAAGAAAAAAAAAAATGATTTTAATCAAGTAAAAAGATAGGCTTTTAAAATGGGTTTTTTCCCCTTGTTCCGATTTTGGGTACATGTCTAGTTAATGGGCTAATGGAACTTCTAAACCTTAGAACTTTATTAAAAACCTTTCCTTTTTCTATGTCAAATTTGTGTTTATTTGCCTTAAAATGTTTATCTTTCTTCCCTTATCGGGATTAAAATTGTAAAAACCCGGTCTAAGTTTTAATGTTTTGAAAAGGGGGCTTATTTTGTCTTAAAAGCTAAAAATTGTGTTGTAAGTTTTTCTTTTAAAGTCATGACATTGAAAATGGTTTCGGGATAGTATAAAAAGCCCTTGTGATATTTGTTTTTACCCCCTTTTCATTCGGGACCTTAAAGCCTTTTATAACCTTTGGGAAAAAAAATGAAATCCCAGTTTGTTTGAGGTGTTGGTTATCCGGGGAAAATTTTAAAAGATTTCGGGTTTTTTGGGGGCCTTATGTCTGCCCTTTTCTTCCCCGAATTTTCGAGTGATTAATGATTTCCCTTTTCCTGTATCATGATTAAAAATTTTTTCTTGGCTGGTGATCTTTAAAAAATTAAAATAATTTCGATGCCCAAAACTGAAATCTTTACTTGGTTCCTATTTGGTTTATTTAAACCGTTGATGTTTAAAAAATTTTCTATCAACTTTGGCATTCAAATTTTCCAAAACTTGTGTTTAACGTTTCCCTTTTCTCAGGATTTCTTTTGAAAAAGGGCCGGGCTCCTTGTCTTAGTAGTTGTCATATTTAGCTATAGGCCCATTGTCTAAAATTATCCTTTTGAATTGTTGATTTTTCCCAAGCATTTGTCTCTTCTATACCATTTAAGCCCCAAAAAATTTCATGAACTTCCATTTGGGGCACTTTTTAAAAAACCCCCCATTTGGAAATTGTGGTTTTTGATGGCTCAAAGGGCTAAAAGGTTGTAGGAAAAAGATCTATTTTTTTTCTTGACAATGTTAAACAAAACCTACCCACTAGCTTACTTTAAAATTTAAAAACCTAAAATTGATTAGAATGGGAAATTAACTTGGCCCCCAAATTATGAAAGCAAATGCAAATGATTTTCCCTTGGCCTAGGATAAGTTGGGAAGTGCAAAATTTGTCAACCCTTTTTGGGGCCAACCCAACACCTTTTGATTGTTTCCTATTTTGGGGAAATTCCTTTTGTTGGGCTTTTAGTAACCTTGTGGCCCTTTTTTGATAATTACGCCATGTGTTTGGGGGGAAAAAAACCGTGATTAGGGGGATCATCTTTGAGAATTTTTTATATTAACAAAAAAATGGACTTGAAACTTGTTTTGACTTTAATTAGTGAAATTTTAATCGGGACTATGTTAAATTCCCATTGCATTATTTGACACATTGATCTCATTTTTTAAACTAATCCTAGATTGGGGCTTTTTCCCCCGCCGAATTTTTTCGGGGCCCCCTTTTTTGGTAAATTTAAGGCTAAAAAAAAAAGGGTTTCTCAACTTGCTTAACTTGTTGAAACCCTTTAAAAAAAACACCTACTTGACCTTGCTTTTTCGAAAAGCCATTTTGGCTTCGACAAACTCACCCTTTTATTTTTAAAAGACTTAGGGGAAGTACCGGGACCATTTTTTATGGGGTTTTTCCCAAATTGGTTCCTTGTAAATACATTTCTAACTATGCACTTCTTAGGGGTCCCCCCTCAATCATTTTTACACTACCACTATGTCAAAATTCACCCCAAATTGTGCTAAATTCGCATATGTACGCTTTATCCAACTTAACTTGTAACTGCCGGTTTTAAAGTTTCACTTCCTCCTCTAAAGTATCCAAGTTGTTTTGATTATCTGTGTGGGTTTTGGGTTTGGGTCACTTTCACCATTTGTTGTTTTTTCTCATTTATTTCAACATCCCCCTTTCCATGTTTTTCATAGCATTTTGACATTACAAACATGCCTTTTGTTACTCTACTGGGTTTAAAAATTTTCCCTTTTCCCCTCTTATGATAACCATGTTGGTTCACAATTATGTGCATTAAGGGTATTCCCCGTCTTTAACCCCATTATGTGTTTGGGGGATTTTTTTTTTGTGTTTGTTCTGGTGGTTTCTTAAAGTCTTGTTTTGTAACTCTAAATATGGAGGGTATGCCCCCATTTTTGGGTGGTTTTTCACTTTTATACCCATTTTATATTTTGGATATTTGATTAATAACGGGTTCCCACACTTAGAAATTTTAGGAAATTTGGGGGGGTTTCTTTGTATACCCTGTATGTTAAGAATCACACTTAGAATAATTTGGAAAAAGGGAAATTTGGGGCCCCCCCGGGGCCCTTAAAAACCGCCGGGTAATCTGCTTTTTTCCTTTTAAAAAGGGGCCTTTGTGCATTTGGGGCCCCTATTTAGTCATTTTTATGGGTTGGGGGGGTGTTAATGTAATTTTAAAATTTGGCCTTGAAAAGTAATTTG
Source organism: Lycium ferocissimum (assembly GCF_029784015.1). Taxonomy (NCBI): domain Eukaryota; kingdom Viridiplantae; phylum Streptophyta; class Magnoliopsida; order Solanales; family Solanaceae; genus Lycium; species Lycium ferocissimum. Next base: position 68,185,400 of record NC_081351.1, read on the forward strand.
GGGTTTGGGTTATCCCAAATTTTTAAAATTAATCATTGAATATCTACTAATGTATGTATACCCTTTGTTTTCACCCCAAAATCTATTTGGGGGGTTACACAAGGCCCCCTAACACCACTAGATCGAGTCCCCTCCAAAATGGACGGAACGTTTTTGGGAGCATACTTTGGGATTTAAACTTGCTTTTTTTTCCTTGGGCTTGGAAAACCCAAGTCCCCTATTTTTTACAATTCATTTTAATTTCACTATGTGAGTTAAAAATTTAAAAAATTGGAACCTTTATGATTAAATCTACGTTTTAAAGAGTTGCTAAAAAAAACCCCTTTTTTATTAATTAATTAATTTTAAATTGGCAAAAAACTCAAAATGGATAAAACGGATGTTTGAGGAAAAATAATTTTAAAAATTTGATAAATTTTTGGCCCCATTTCACATTCTTAGACCTGCAAAAACTTGTAAAAAAAAACGGAAAAATGGGATAAAAGTTGGAATACAAATTGGATAACTTAGTATAAATAACTTGGTATAATTACGGTTTATACATGAATATAGTATACAAAAGATTATCTTTCGTATAAAATTATTTTCTATAAAAAAAAACCCTTTTAAAAAAACCTTTTTGGGTGGACTTACGTAAGTCCTACTTAGGCTAAGTGTCACCCCCCATTTCCGAAGGCAACACGGCCCGGTCGGGCCCCCCGTCGTACCAACCTAAATTAGCAAAATATTACAAAAAAGGGGAAAATAAAAATTTAACAAGGAGCCCAACAGACGCACAAAAGACGTGGGGTCAAAAAACATAGATAAGCCATAATCGTACGCAACACTCACGAAGCATATACAACCCCCTAAACCCTTTGCCCCCTTAGGGGAAAAAAAATAATCATAGACAAAGGGGGCCCCCCCGGGCCCCGGTTTAAATACGTACAAATGCAGCGAAGGAAATTTTATATCAAAATACGGGCCCCGGAAAAAGGAGCCCCCGGGGGCCCCTGAAAAAAAACCCCCGGGGCCCATCGGGGGGCCAAACATCCGTACCCGTGGCACGAAACGCCCCCAAAAAGGGGTGGGTTTAAAAATGTCCGAATATGTAAAGCAAGAGAACGTAATAAAAAAAATCCAAAATCGAAAAATGTGCGGGGGAAGCATAAGATACATAAAATCAAAAATACATACCGAAAAAAATCATAAGTAATGCACAAAGAAAAATATCAAAAGCCCCAATGGACTCTAAACAAAAAACCCCCTTCCCCCCAAACACATCCCCCGAGTGGGAAATGTCTCCGAACAAATCATAACATCCCAAAGGGGCCACACGGACACAAATGGGATATCGAAAAAGGGGTCCCGGGCACTCTTTACCCCCCCATGCCGTATATCCCCCTTTCCCCCCGGGGCGCCCCAACAACGAGACTGGGGCGGAACATATCCCGGCCCGGGTCGGGGGAAACTTTGGGGCCCCAAGGGGGTAGGAGAAACTAATGCAATAAAAATAACATTTATTTTTCCCGGGGAGCCCTGGATGGGGCTTTGGGGATGACAAATCAAATTTTAAATCCCCGGAGTCATAGTACGTACCTTTCGGACATCACGGAGGGTTATGGAACGAACGTTGATTTGTGATAGGGAATCGAAAAAATCTCGAATTTAAACCCAATTTCAAAAGGGTTTTTCTTTAAAAAAGGGAAGAAAAACTTTTTTTTAAAAACCCTTTTTTGGGGCCCATGAAACCCAAAAAAAGGGGTAAAACAAAATAGGGGGCCCCAAATTTGGGTCAAACGGGGTGGCGAACATAAAACATGATATGAACCTCATAAATATCATTAATAAATATTTTAAATGGTTTTGGGGTTTGGGGAAATTTTTCATACCTCTAAGACCTTTTAGTCTTTCCCCAGTCTAATGGGTTCAATTTCCTTAAAAAAAAGGGGAAAATTCAAAGGGATTGGGGGAAAGTGGGAATCCCCCCGGGACCAAAACCAAACCTAAACCCAAAGACGTGCCAAATGAAGAAATAGGCGGATTTTCCCTATTTTCCCTAAACCATACATCCCCAAAAAATAAATCCCGTTTCTTGGTGGAAAATGGTCATTCTTACCGTTCTTTTCTTGCAATTTGACATTTCAATCTTTGGTTTTTTTTGGCTCCGAAATTTCGACATTTCCCCCTATAAACGGCACCCCCAGATTCAAATCGGGTCAAGATAGTCAACAACAACCCAACAACAACACCAAAAACAAAAACAACCACTACAAACCGCAATAAAAATAACTATTTCCTTCCAAAATAGTGCAATGGTTTCCACAATCCATTTTTCAAATCAATATCAACATGCTCTCCCTTTTATTACGGATCAAGATCATTACAAATAATTGGAAGCGTTTCATTGGCCCTTTTTTTCAACATATTCTCTTTAAAACATACAAACTTGGGCAAAAAATAATTCCCCTTTTAAACTTCCCAATCTTTTAAAATTTATTCCTAACATGTTCCACCCTTCTAACCAAACAACAATCATTTAATTCCCCCTTAACAACTTAATTTCCATAATGTCATAAAAATTATTTTAAAACAAAAATAAAAATTTTACATCCCCTTTCAAGAAACACAAAACATTTCCCCTTTTTTATTTTACAAGGATCACAACGGGGAAAAAACATATTAAACAACATTAATTCACCCCTTTTAGCACTACCCTTTCCACACCAAAAATGGTTTTTTCCCAAATTCATCCAATTTTTGTTCTCCTTTTTTCCCAAAACAAATTCCATAACATTCATAACTAGAATACCAAAAAATTTCAACATACTATTGGGCATACAAAAAATATATACATGCACGGGCCCTATACCATTTTTTTTCCCCACCCCATTTGCAAACTTCCATTTTTACATTTTCTTCTCATTTACACATCTTTTCAACACAAACAAACCCCCTTTAAAACATTTTTAGAAGGGATGGTTTTTCCCCCCTCGGTTTTTTCCCTTTTACCCCTTCATCCAAACAAGAAACCAATGGATTTCTTTAAATAATTGCACCACGTTGTGGGGGACCTTGAATTAGTAGGAAATAGCAAGAACATAAATTTTTGGGAAACAAATTTCCCTTACCTCTTTTCCCCCCCTTTTTTGGCCCAATGGCCTTTTTTTTGTTCTTGTTTTCTTTTTTTCTTCCCCTTTTCCTTTTTCCCGAAAAAATTTTTGGAAAAAATTTTAAAAAGGGCTTTCCCCCCATAAATTTGGGGCCTGACCAGTCACATGGCATGGAATTAAATTAAATTTCCCAAAAGCCATGGGGCCACCCCTTGGGTTGGGCCAAGGTTTTCCTTTTTTTTTTTTTTTCAATTTCCCAAAAAAAATTTCCTTCCCCATTCTTGGTAATTCCCAAACTTAAATTTTTTAAAAATTTCCCTTTTGTTAGACTTTTTCCCCTTTTCCACATCTAAATTTTCCATAACCAACTTATGAACCCAAAAAGATCAATACTTTCAAAGTCCAACCCCTTAAAATTTCCGCGTCAATATTTTTCCCTTAAATCCCCTTACCTAATGAATCCTGGGAAACCCCAATTCCTACCATTCCAAAATTGTTTCCAATTTTCCCAAATACGCTAAAATGCAAGGTGTAACACAAGAACCTTGGGATTTACCTAGGTGTTCTAGTCCCACACCCTAGCCCAATTTTGGGCAAAAAATTCACTTTCCGCTTGAAAAGCGTATTTTTGCATAAAAGGGGGAAAGGGTCTTTAAAGGAAATTTTGGGAAAATTTAGCAATTTATCAAAACAATTTATAAAATTTTAAAAACATTCTAAAAAAAAACCCCTGGGGAAACCCCAATTGGGTATAAAACCAGGGGGCCCCAAAAACCTTCCCCGGGGGATAACCCAAACCCCCCGGACTTTGGTAGATTAAGTTTTTAAAAATAGTTTCAAATGAACCCTTTTCGAATCCCCTTTTTCCCCCTTAAAAAATTGGTGGGCAACTCTA